>NW_027597935.1:20000-59843 GCF_964194155.1 Cetorhinus maximus
TGGGAGAGTGCATGGGACAAGGAATGGGGAGGGACGAGGGCAGAGAGATCAGAGGAGTGCTGATCTCAGTGGGGACGACTGGAGAGGCAAAGATTATTGTGAGGGATGGAGAGGGTGGAAACTGGAGGTGAGGGGATTGTTCATCTGGACAACTCAGGTTGGCTCGGGCGTTTGAGGGAGGTTGAGGGAACGGTTACAGAGGCCTCCAGAGATATGGATTGCAAGAGAAGGCTTAGGGAAACCTCCCCAGGAAAAGGAGTGTGTAAGAGAGAGAGGGTTAGAGAGACCTCCCCAGGTACAGGAATGTGAGAGAGAGGGTTAGAGAGACCTCCCCAGGTACAGGAGTGTGAGAGTGAGAGGGTTAGAGAGACCTCCCCAGATACAGGAGTGTGAGAGAGAGAGGGTTAGAGAGACCTCCCCAGGTACAGGAGTGTGAGAGAGAGGGTTAGAGAGACCTCCCCAGATACAGGAGTGTGAGAGAGAGGGGTTTAGAGAGACCTCCCCAGATACAGGAGTGTGAGAGAGGGGGTTAGAGAGACCTCCCCAGATACAGGAGTGTGAGAGAGAGGGTTAGAGAGACCTCCCCAGATACAGGAGTGTGAGAGAGAGAGGGGGTTAGAGAGACCTCCCCAGATACAGGAGTGTGGTAGAGAGAGGGGGTTAGAGAGACCTCCCCAGATACAGGAGTGTGAGAGAGGGGGTTAGAGAGACCTCCCCAGATACAGGAGTGTGATAGAGAGAGGGGGTTAGAGAGACCTCCGCAGATACAGGAGTGTGAGAGAGGGTTAGAGAGTCCTCCCCGGACCCAGGAGTGTGAGAAGGGGTTAGAGAGACCACCCCAGATACAGGAGTGTGATAGAGAGAGGGGGTTAGAGAGACCTCCCCAGATACAGGAGTGTGAGAGAGAGAGAGAGAGGGTTAGAGAGACCTCCCCAGATACAGGAGTGTGAGAGAGAGGGTTAGAGAGACCTCCCCAGATACAGGAGTGTGAGAGAGAGGGTTAGAGAGACCTCCCCAGATACAGGAGTGTGTGAGAGAGAGAGAGAGAGGGTTAGAGAGACCTCCCCAGATACAGGAGTGTGAGAGAGAGGGTTAGAGAGACCTCCCCAGATACAGGAGTGTGTGAGAGAGAGGGTTAGAGAGTCCTCCCCAGATACAGGAGTGTGAGAGAGAGGGGGTTAGAGAGACCTCCCCAGATACAGGAGTGTGAGAGAGAGTGTTAGAGAGACCTCCCCAGATACAGGAGTGTGATAGAGAGAGGGGGTTAGAGAGACCTCCCCAGATACAGGAGTGTGAGAGAGAGAGAGAGAGGGTTAGAGAGACCTCCCCAGATACAGGAGTGTGAGAGAGAGAGGGTTAGAAAGACCTCCCCAGATACTGGAGTGTGAGAGAGAGGGTTAGAGAGACCTCCGCAGATACAGGAGTGTGAGAGAGAGGGTTAGAGAGACCTCCCCAGATACAGGAATGTGAGAGAGAGGGTTAGAGAGACCTCCCCAGATACAGGAATGTGAGAGTGAGAGGGTTAGAGAGACCTCCCCAGATACAGGAGAGTGAGAGAGGGGGAAAGAGGGACCTCCCCAGATACAGGAGTGTGAGAGAGAGGGGGGGTTAGAGAGACCTCCCCAGATACAGGAGTGTGAGAGAGAGAGGGTTAGAGGGACCTCCCCAGAGTGTGTGAGGGTGGGGGTTAGAGGGACCTCCCCAGATACAGGAGTATGTGAGTGAGAGAGAGTGAGAGAGAGAGAGTGAGAGAGAGAGAGAGAGAGAGAGCGGTTGGAGGGACCTGCACAGATACAGGGCTGTGAGAGAGAGGGTTTAGAGGGGCCCCACCAGACATGGGAGCCTATCTTGCTGAACCTGGTAATGCAATGGAAAACTCATTCAGTAATGGGAATGGTTGAGGCTGGGGTCAGCGAGTTCCAGCGACAAGTCTGAGTTGTTCTGGAACTGACCCAGGCCTGGGTAAGCACATGGAAGCATTTTAAGGGAATTAACAAGGCTGATTGCCTGGCTGGCTTTTCTGTAACCTGCTGATGTTAAATTGAGATAGACCAGGTCCTGGAGTAACTGTGGAGATGGGGCCACAGGCTCTCCCATCAGCTCCAACAGCTCAGGGGGGATTGATCCCCTTGCAGAGGGTGAATAAGTTGATGGAGTTGAGAAACCTCTGTAGAAGGAACGGCCTGACAAACTGACAAACATACTGAAGTGACCGGGCAGTCCGGGAGACCTTTACTGAACCACAGAAGTGTTACAGCACAGGAGGCCACTCGGCCCATTGTGTCTGCACCGGCTCTCCGAATGAGCTACTCCCTTAGTGCCGTTCTCCTGCCTTCTCCCCGTAACCCTGCACATTCTTCCTTTTCAGATAACAGTCTCATTCCCTTTTGAACGCTTCGATTGAATCCGTCTCCACCACACTCTCAGGCGGTGCATTCCTGACCTTAACCACTTACTGCGTGAAAAAGTTTTTCCCTCGTGTCACTGTTGTTTCTTTTACCAATTACTTTAAAGCTGGTGCTCTCTCTCTCATTCTCGATCCTTTCACCGGTGGGAACAGTTTCTCCCTATCTACTCTGACCAGACTTCTCCTGACCCCTGAATACCCCTGTCAAAACTCCTCTCATCCTTCTCTTCTCCAAGGAAAACAGTCCTGACTTCTTCGATCTATCGTCATAGCTGAAGTTCCTCATCCCTGGGATTCTCGTGAATCTTTTCCACACCCTCTCCAATACCTTCACATCCTTCCGAAAGTGTGGCACCCAGAACTGGGCAGAATACACCAGCTGAGGCCGAACTAGTCACTCATACAAACTCAACATTATCTCCTTGCTCTTGTAACTCTACGCCCCTATTAATAAAGCCTAGGGTACTGGCTTTATTGCCAACCTGTCCTGCCACCTACAATGATTTATGCTACGTGCTCCCTGACTCCTCTGCTCCTGCATCCCCTTTCGAGTTGTGTCCTTTATTTTATATTGTCTCTCCACGTTCTCCCTACCAAACGAATCACTTCACGCTTCTCCACATTGAACTTCACCTGACACCTATCCACACATCCCTCCAACTTGTCTATGTCCTTTTGAGGCTCCACACTATTCTCCTTACAGTGCCACACTGTAGTACTGAGGGAGTGCGCACACAACAACAACCCACATTTATACAGCGCCCTTAATGTGGTAAAACGTCCACAGGAGCATTATCAACTAAAGTTTCACCCTGAGCCATGCGAGGGGATGTTTTTTTATTATTCATTCACGGGATGTGGGCGTCGTTGGCTGGGCCCAGCATTTATTGCCCATCCCTAATTGCCCCCTTGAGAAGGTGGTGGGTGAGTCGCCTTCTTGAACCGCTGCAGTCCCTGTGGTGTAGGTACACCCACTGTGCTGTTAGGGAGGGAGTTCCACGATTTTGACCCAGCGACAGTGAAGGAACGGCCGATATATTTCCAAGTCAGGACGGTGAGTGACTTGGAGGGGAACTTCCAGGTGGTGGTGTTCCCCATGTGTCTGCTGCCCTTGTCCTTCTAGATGGTAGTGGTCATGGGCTTGGAAGGTGATGTCGAAGGAGCCTTGGTGAATTCCTGCAGTGCATCTTGTAGATGGCACACACACTGCTGCTGCTGTGCGTCAGTGGTGGAGGGAGTGAATGTTTGTGGATGTGGTGCCGATCAAGCGGGGCTGCTTTGTCCTGGATGGTGTTGAGCTTCTTGAGTGTTGTGGGAGCTGCACTCATCCAGGCAAGTGGGGAGTATTCCATCCCACTCCTGACTTGTGCCTTGTAGATGGTGGACAGGCTTTGGGAAGTCAGGAGGTGAGTTACAGGCGAGGGACAGAAGCTCGGTCAAAGAGGTCGGTTTTCAGGAGCGTCTTAAAGGAAAAGAGAGAGAGAGAGGCAGAGAGAGTAAGAGAGACGGAGAGGTTTAGGGAGGGAATTCCAGAACTCTGGGCCCCCCAGGCAGCCGGAGGCCCGGCCGCCAGTGGTGGAGCAATGCGAATCGGGGGATGGGCAAGAGGCCGGAATTGGAAGACGCAGGGATCACCAAGGGTTGTCAATGCAGCCTCATGAGTCCAATAATGGATGTCAGGGCCATTGTTCCTGGCAGAGGAGAGGCAATCACTGTGTCCATCAGTGGCCAGTCAAGGAGTCTCGCTGACTGGTTTCAGAACTTCACTGAGATCCTTTGAGCCGCTCTCTGACAGCTAGCCCAGTGCTCGTGAAAAAAGAACCAATGAAGCACTTTTTTGAAGTGTAGTCACTGTTGCAATGTAGAAAAAGTGGCAGTCAACTTGCGCACAGCAAGCTCCCACAAAAAGCAATTGCTATTGGCTCCTGGACACTGAGAACTCCCCAGCTCCTCTTATATCTGAGAGGGCAGATAAGGCCTTGGTTTAATGTCTTTTCCGAAAGATGGCATCTCCGACAGTGCGGCGCTCCCTTGGCACTTACCCTCCGACAACACGGCACTCCCTCAGTACTGACCCTCCGACAGCGCGGCACTCCCTCAGTACTGACCCTCCGACAGCGCGGCACTCCCTCAGTACTGACCCACTGACAGTGCAGCGCTCCCTCGGTACTGACCCTCTGACAGTGCGGCGCTCCCTCAGTACTGACCCTCTGACAGTGCGGCACTCCCTCAGTACTGACCCTCCGACAGTGCGGCGCTCCCTCGGTACTGACCCTCCGACAGTGCGGCACTCCCTCAGTACTGACCCTCCGACAGTGCGGCACTCCCTCAGTACTGACCCTCCGACAGTGCGGCACTCCCTCAGTACTGACCCTCCAACAGTGCGGCGCTCCCTCGGTACTGACCCTCTGACAGTGTGGCACTCCCTCAGTACTGACCCTCCGACAGCGCGGCGCTCCCTCAGTACTGACCCACTGACAGTGCAGCGCTCCCTCAGAACTGACCCTCTGACAGTGCGGCACTCCCTCAGTACTGACCCTCCGACAGTGCGGCGCTCCCTCAGTACTGACCCTCCAACAGTGCGGCGCTCCCTCAGTACTGACCCTCCGACAGTGCGGCACTCCCTCAGTACTGACCCTCCGACAGTGCGGCACTCCCTCAGTACTGACCCTCCAACAGTGCGGCGCTCCCTCGGTACTGACCCTCTGACAGTGTGGCACTCCCTCAGTACTGACCCTCCGACAGCGCGGCGCTCCCTCAGTACTGACCCACTGACAGTGCAGCGCTCCCTCAGAACTGACCCTCTGACAGTGCGGCACTCCCTCAGTACTGACCCTCCGACAGTGCGGCGCTCCCTCAGTACTGACCCTCCGATAGTGTGGCACTCCCTCAGTACTGACCCACCGAAAGTGCGGCGCTCCCTCAGTACTGACCCTCCGACAGTGCGGCGCTCCCTCAGTACTGACCCTCCGACAGTGCGGCGCTCCCTCAGTACTGACCCTCCGACAGTGCGGCGCTCCCTCAGTACTGACCCTCCGACAATGCAGCGCTCCCTCAGTACTGACCCTCCGACAGTGCAGCGCTCCCTCAGTACTAACCCTCTCACAGTGCAGTGCTCCCTCAGCACTGACCCTCCGACAGCGCGGCGCTCCCTCAGCACTGACCCTCCGACAGTGCGGCGCTCCCTCAGTACTGACCCTCCGACAGCGCGGCGCTCCCTCAGTACTGACCCTCTGACAGCGCGGCGCTCCCTCAGTACTGACCCTCCGACAGTGCGACGCTCCCTCAGTACTGACCCTCCGACAGCGCGGCACTCCCTCAGTACTGACCCTCCGACAGTGCGGCGCTCCCTCAGTACTGACCCTCCGACAGTGCGGCGCTCCCTCAGTACTGACCCTCCGACAATGCAGCGCTCCCTCAGTACTGACCCTCCGACAGTGCGGCGCTCCCTCAGTACTGACCCTCCGACAGTGCGGCGCTCCCTCAGTACTGACCCTCCGACAGTGCGACGCTCCCTCAGTACTGACCCTCTGACAGCGCGGCGCTCCCTCAGCACTGACCCTCTGACAGTGTGGCTCTCCCTCAGTACTGACCCTCCGACAACGCGGCGCTCCCTCAGTACTGACCCTCCGACAGCGCGGCACTCCCTCAGTACTGACCCTCCGACAGCGCGGCGCTCCCTCAGTACTGACCCTCCGACAGCGCGGCACTCCCTCAGTACTGACCCTCCGACAGCGCGGCACTCCATCAGTACTGACCCTCCGACAGCGCGGCGCTCCCTCAGTACTGACCCTCCGACAGTGCGGCACTCCCTCAGTACTGACCCTCCGACAGCGCGGCACTCCCTCAGTACTGACCCTCCGACAGCGCGGCGCTCCCTCAGTACATTGGTGACAGCGTGGACTTTGTGCCATGGAGTGAGAGTCTTGAATCCTTGACCTGTTGGCGTCGAGGCCAGAGTTCAACCCAGTGAACCACAGTATAGAGGGAAAGGCGCGCTCGATTAAACACGCAGCCCTAACAAAACCACTTCCTTATTTCAATAACATAGTTCCTAGTTACAGTCATAAATATAGGGTGGTTGACAACAACAGACGAGGAAATGTTCGCCAATGGAAACAAATGTAAAGTGCTTTTGGCCAAAAGTCTTGATTTATATTCGGTCCAAAGAGAAAAGGGTTCATTATTTCCATCAATTCTGTGTTAACAGCAAAACAAAAAAAAAAGTTGTTTATTTTCTCTGCTATCAGGAACTGTTGCTGAGGGGGTTGGAGTCTGTGAGCCTCTCAGGAGCCAAGTAGTTTTGTATTTTGCACTGTTTTGGAGGGTTTGTCTGTTCACAGGGAGGCGGGAGTGCACCAGCCTGAGGTTCAGACATTGGGAGAAGCCCAGGAGGTTAGGGAGCAGGAGGCTGGGACCTGGGCAGGGTAGGGGGGAAAAACTATAATGGGCCCATTCCCCCATCTAATGGCTTATTGATCTGGGTAAACACTTGGCGAAATGTCCACTGTCCTTATCAAACACTCTTTAGACGGCTGAGTGCAACTGTATAACTGCGAGTCGGTCTTGGTTTGTTTACAGTTTAGTCTTAGCGAGGAGAGGAGCCATAAATACTGTGGCTACAAGAGCAGGTCAGAGGCTGGGAATTCTGGACCCACTGCCTCCCCCAGAGCTTGTCCACCATCTATCAATCCATTCTAAAGTCAGAAGTGGGATGTTCGCTGATGATTGCACAATGTTCAGCACCATTTGCGACTCCTCAGATACTGAAGTAGTCCCTTGTCCAAATGCAGCAAGACCTGGACAATATCCAGGCTGGGCTGACAAGTGGCAAGTAACATTCGTGCCACACAAGTGCCAGGCAATGACCATCTCCAATAAGAGAGAATCTAGCCATCTCCCCTTGTTCAATGGTATTAAGGTCGCTGAATCCCCCACTATCAACATCCTGGGGGGTTAACATTGACCAGAAACTGAACTGGACCAGCCATATAAATACTGGGGCTACAAGAGCAGGTCAGAGGCTGGGAATCCTGCAGCGAGTAACTCACTTCCTGACTCCCCAAAGCCAGTCCACCATCTACCAGGCACAAGTCAGGAGTGTGATGGAATATTCCCCACTTGCCTGGATGAGTGTGGCTCTGACAGCACTCAAGAAGCTCGACACCATCCAGGACAAAGTAGCCCGCTGGATCAGTAGCCCATCCACCACCTTAAACACTCGCTCCCCCCAGGACAGATGCACAGTAGCAGCAGTGTGTGTACCATATACAAAACGCACTGCAGCGACTCACCAAGGCTCCTTCGACAGCACCTTCCAAACACTCAACCTCTACCACCGAGAACGACAAGGGTAGTGGATGCATGAGGACGACACCGCCTGCAAGCTGTACACATCAAACCAACTTGGAAATATATCGGCCGTTCCTTCGCTGTCGCTGGGTCAAAATCCTGGAACTCCCTCCCTAACAGCACAGTGGGTGTACCTACACCACAGGGACTGCAGCGGTTCAAGAAGGCGGCTCACCCACCACCTTCTCAAGGGGGCAATTAGGGATGGGCAACAAATGCTGGGCCAGCCTCTGTGCCAAGAATACATTTTTAAAACTAGTAAGGTGGGCAAAGGCTTCACCAAATGTGAAACTGAGTCAAAAAGTGCAGCAGACTCTCAGGTTTCTTCCCTTGGCAATGCTGAGTATTCTCAGATCAGATGGAGAAATAGTTGGGGCTCCACTTGGCCCCTGTCCCCTCCAAATCACTATATTAAATGAGAGAAGAGTGCATATTGTCCTATCAAAATCAACCTTAAGCTACAACTGTCTAATGAATTCTTTCTTTAAACAATAAGTTTAAATCCATTCCTGCCCCCGATCACTGTCCAGCGATCCTGGGGCTAGAGAGGGGAAATTCAGCTGAGGTCCCTGCTCCTGATCACTCTCCAGTGACCCCTGGGTTAGAGAGAGAGGGGAAATCAGCCAGGGTTCCTGCTCCTGATCACTGTCCAGTGACCCCTGGGTTAGAGAGAGGGGAAATCAGCCACGGTTCCTGCTCCTGATCACTCTCCAGTGACCCCTGGGTTAGAGAGAGGGGAAATCAGCCAGGGTTCCTGCTCCTGATCATTGTCCAGTGACCCCTGGGTTAGAGAGAGAGGGGAAATCAGCCAGGGTTCCTGCTCCTGATCACTGTCCAGTGACCCCTGGGTTAGAGAGAGAGGGGAAATCAGCCAGGGTTCCTGCTCCTGATCACTGTCCAGTGACCCCTGGGTTAGAGAGAGGGGAAATCAGCCAGGGTTCCTGCTCCTGATCACTGTCCAGTGACCCCTGGGTTAGAGAGAGAGGGGAAATCAGCCAGGGTTCCTGCTCCTGATCATTGTCCAGTGACCCCTGGGTTAGAGAGAGAGGGGAGATCAGCCAGGGTTCCTGCTCCTGATCACTGACCAGTGACCCCTGGGTTAGAGAGAGAGGGGAAATCAGCCAGGGTTCCTGCTCCTGATCACTGTCCAGTGACCCCTGGGTTAGAGAGAGAGGGGAAATCAGCCAGGGTTCCTGGTCCTGATCACTGACCAGTGACCCCTGGGTTAGAGAGAGAGGGGAAATCAGCCAGGGTTCCTGCTCCTGATCACTGTCCAGTGACCCCCGGGTCAGAGCGAGGGGAGACCAGCCAGGGTTCCTGTTCGGTGTCTGGTGAGCCCTGCTGGAAAGATAACAGTGGGTGTGGGTGTGGGAAGAGAGGACATTGCCAGAGACTCTCCAGGATCGATTGGAGTGGAACCTGGAGAGGTGCAGAGTTGCAGTGTTGGGAGAGGATGGTGTGGCGAATGGGACCAAAAGCTGAGGAACTGGGAGGGGCAGGGCGCAAAGTGTGAAACGTTTTGAGGGATTGAGCTGGAGGGAGGCAGCTGGGATACCTCAGTGTGCAGTGCATTTACAGCTGAATGCCAATGGGGGGGAGTGAAGCCTGTTGAACACTTGGCCCAATACCAGAACTGAGAGTTTATTAACTATCAGGAAAGGCTGGACAGGCTGGGGTTCTTTCCTCTAAAAAGAGAGCAGGCTGAGGGGTGACTGGATAGCAGTCTTTATAATGGTGGTTGGATAGACAGAACAAAGCAGCCCCGCTTGATCAGCACACCAGACACCACCTCAAACATCCACTCCCTCCACCACCGACGCACAGTAGCAGCAGTGTGTGTACCATCTACAAGATGCACTGCAGCAACTCACCAAGGCTCCTTCGACAGCGCCTTCCAAACCCACGACCACTACCATCTAGAAGGACAAGGGCAGCAGACACATGGGGAACACCACCACCTGGAAGTTCCCCTCCAAGCCACACACCATCCCGACTTGGAAATATATCGGCCGTTCCTTCACTGTCGCTGGGTCAAAATCCTGGAACTCCCTCCCTAACAGCGCTGTGGGTGTACCTACACCACAGGGACTGCAGCGGGTCAAGAAGGCGGCTCACCCACCACCTTCTCAAGCAGCAATTAGGGATGGGCAATAAATGCTGGGCCCAGCCCAGCGAAGCTCACATCCCTTGAATGAATAAATTAAAAAAACAGAGAATTTTTTTTTTGAAAAATATTCTTTATTCATAAAATATCTGGAAGAACATTACAAAATATTTCTAAATCGCTATCACAAAAGTGCAATCAGATTCAACTTTTACACAGGGATCACAAGGTGCTTCAGTACAATCAATGAATATTACAATCATTTCAATCTGGTCATTACAGACAATCAGATAATGGGATTAGAGTTATCAACATACATCATGTTGCTCTCTGAGGTGCTTCAATACAATTATAATACAATTAGTATTCAATGCAGACATTCATTTTCAGCTGTACAGCCCAAGAGGCTCTAAACAGTTCCCAGTCCCTCGGTGCACTGTGGTAGAAAGGTTTTAGACAGCGACCCTTCCCCATTGGGCCTTTGCGGCGGCTGCCCCAAGCTTTAGTGCGTCCCTCAGCACGTAGTCCTGGAGCTTGGAAAGTGCCAGTCTGCAACACTCGGTCGGGGACAACTCTTTGCGCTGGAAGACCAACAAGTTTCGGGCAGACCAAAGCGCGTCTTTCACCGAATTGATGATCCTCCAGCTGCAGTTGATGTTTGTCTCGGTGTGTGTCCCTGGGAACAGCCCGTAGAGCACAGAGTCCTGTGTCACAGAACTGCTCGGGATGAACCTCGACAGCAACCACTGCATCTCTCTCCAGACTTTCTTTGCAAAGGCACAATCCACAAGGAGGTGAACAACGGTCTCTTCCCCACCACAGCCACCTCGAGGGCAACGTGCAGAGGGGGTGAGACTCCTGGCGTGTAGGAAGGATCTGACTGGGAGGGCCTTTCTCACCACCAGCCAAGCTACGTCTTGGTGCTTGTTGGAAAGTTCTGGCGATGAGGCATTCTGCCAAATGACTGACAGTCTGCTCGGGGAACCATCCCACAGGATCCACCCTCTCCTTTTCCCTCAGGGCCTCTAAGACGTTACGTGCTGACCACTGCCTGATGGACTTGTGGTCAAAGGTGTTTCTCTGCATAAATTTTCCCACGAGGGACAGGTGGTACGGCACGGTCCAACTACTTGGAGCGTTCCGCGGCAGCGTGGCCAGACCCATCCTTCGCAACACCGGGGTCAGGTAGAACCTCAGCACGTAGTGACACTTGGTGTTTGCGTACTGAGGGTCTACGCACAGCTTGATGCAGCCGCACACAAAGGTGGCCATCAGTATGAGGGCGATGTTGGGCACGTTTTTTCCCCCTTTATCTAGAGTACATCGCGTCCCTGCAGACATGATCCATTTTCGACCTCCAGATAAAGCGGAAGATGGCTCGGGTGATCGCCATCGCGCAGGAGTCTGGAATGGGCCAGACCTGCGCCACGTACAGCAACAGCAAGAGTACCTCACACCTGATGACCAGGTTCTTACCCACAATGGAGAGGGAGCGTCGCTCCCACATGCCCAGTTTCCTTTTCACCATAGACACTCGCTCCTTCCAGTTTCTAACGCATGCCCTGGTCCCTCCGAACCATATCCCCAGCACCTTCAGGCCGTCAGCCCTGACGGTGAAGGGGACAAAGGATCAGTCAGCCCAGTTCCCAAAGAACATGGCCTCGCTCTTCCCACGATTTACCTTGGCTCCCGAGGCCTGTTCGAACTGGTCGCAGATGTGGATCAGTCTGCGCACCGACAGCGGATCTGAGCAGAAGACGGCGACATCGTCCATGTACAGGGAGGCTTTGACCTGAGTGCCTCCACTGCCTGGGATCGTCACTCCTCTTATGCCCGGATCCTTCCTGATGGACTCAGCAAAGGGTTCTATGCAACACACGAAAAGAACAGGCGAGAGAGGACAGCCCTGCCTGACTCCAGATTTAATAGGAAAGCTATCTGATTCCCACCCATTGATTGAGACTGCGCTACTGATGTTAGTGTAGAGCAGTTGGATCCAATTGCAAATTCCCTCCCCAAACCCCATTTTGGAGAGCACATCCCCCATGTAGGTGTGCGATATTCTGTCAAAGGCCTTCTCCTGATCCAAGCTGATGAGGCAGGTATCCACACCCCTGTCCTGTACATAGGCAATCGTATCCCTGAGCAGCGCCAGGCTGTCAGAGATCTTCCTGCCTGGCACAGAGCAGGTCTGGTCAGGGTGAATCACCAATTCCAGAGCGGATTTGACCCGATTGGCGATGACCTTGGACAGAATCTTATAGTCCACATTCAACAGTGAAATGGGTCGCCAATTTCTAATTTCCTCCCTTCCCCCCTTGTGCTTGTAGATGAGGGTGATGATGCCCTTCCTCATGGATTCTGACATACTACCAGCCAGGAGCATACTCTCGTACACCCCTAGCAGGTCTGGGCCCATCCAGTCCCATAGAGCCGAATACAACTCCGCCGGTAAGCTGTCGCTTCCGGGGGTTTTACTCTTCTCAAAGGACTCAAGGGCCTTAGTCAGTTCGTCAGGAGTTAGTGGTTTGTCCAGGCTCTCCCGTGTACTGTCGTCTAAGACCTCCGTGATAGGGGACAGGAAGGACTGGGAGGCCGTGCTGTCTGTGGGCTTCACGTCATACAATCCGGCATAAAAGGATTTGCTGATCCTCAAAATGTGGGACTGCGATGACTTTACTGAGCCGTCTTCTTCCTTCAGGCTGCTGATCACAGAGCTCTCTCTGTGTACCTTTTGGAAGAAGAAACGTGAGCGCGTCTCATCCTGCTCCACGGAGCGGAATCTGGACCGGAAGATGATCTTGGAGGCGCCCGCCCACCACCTCCCTAACCTCGGAGACGGTGAAGTTGCCTCCCCGCAGCAGAATACCCAGGCCGGAGGAACGAGAGTCGTTTCCGCCCGACCTGATCGATGGCCCATAGGACCACCATCATGACCATTGCCTGTAGGAGCTGAGGTGTGGAATCGCACACTCCTGCAGAAACAACAGGTCAGCTTTGATCTTGGCAAGGTAGTCCAAGGTCGCAACACATTGTGTAGTAGATTTAATGCTACGCACATTTATGGATACAATCTTTACACCCATTTTATAGCAATTAGCCTCTTACCAAACCTGTTGTCTCTGAGAGTCCCAGACCTTTGGTCTGCTCCTGCATACCCATAGTGTTCACAAGTTGCCTCACTTTGGATGGGCTGAGGAAACTGTCCTCAGCCTCCCCATTGGAGACGTTCTGCTCAGGTGGCATCTGGGGGTTCGTGCAGAGAACGGGATTTGAAATGTCCTCTGTTGGAGAAGCTTCTCCAATCCTCTCCCCCTCTGGGGCGTTGTTGCTCCCGGCTTCCCGGAGCTGGGGTGCGCTGAGCGCCTCACTGCTCCCAGATTCCTGGGGCTGGGGTGTGCTGAGCGCCTCACTGCTCCCAGATTCCTGGGGCTGGGGTGTGCTGAGCGCCTCACTGCTCCCAGATTCCTGGGGCTGGGGTGTGCTGAGCGCCTTACTGCTCCCAGATTCCTGGGGCTGGGGTGCGCTGAGCGCCTCATCGCTCCCGGCTTCCCGGAGCTGGGATGCACTGGCCTCTTCAGGTTGAGGGCAAAGTTGGGGAGCGCTGGTCTCCTCATTGTCTCCTATGTTCTGGAGCTCGGGTGTCTCGTCCTCCAACTCCCTAGAGCTTTGCCGCTTCTTCTGTGGGTGCCGCCCTGGCCCTTCTTCGTCCGAAGAGCAGCTGCCCTTGTCCTCCATGTCGGATGGGAGACGCCTCTTGCCACTTGTCTGGGAAGTAGCTTGGTCCCTTCTTAGCCCCTTCTTCCTTTTGGCTCTCTTCACCAGCTGCCACTCCCCCTGCTGATTTTCCACTGCTTCCTCCTCCTCCATTGATCCTCTCTCCTGAGGAGTGGGAGGTTCAGGGGGCAGAGCTGTTGATCGGCTGTCTACTGCCTCAATCTTTTCCTCCACCTTGTCTCTCTCTGTGTCCTCCTTTGTCCCGTTGTTCTCACTGGGGGCCTTGGTGGTTGGAGTGTTGCAAGTGTCCTTGGTAGTAGTGACACAAAGCATTTCCTCTGCTTCCCCCTCGTTGGCTTTTGGCTGCCGGTGCATAAGTGAGGCAGCGTTTGGGGCAGGTCCTGTAGAGGTTGCAGCACTTAGTCTGTTGGCAGTCCTTTGTCTGGTGCCCTTCCAGTTCTTGCAGAGGGCGGCACTACAAAAAAGACAACAGAGAATATATTTCCAGAGCCAGGGAGGATTGGAACTAAATCTAAGACACTCACTAATAAATCCAATAGGTAATTCAGGGGAAACCTCTTCACCCAGAGAGTGGGGAGAGTGTGGGACTCGCTCCCACAGGGAGCGGGCGAGGTGAATAGCAGAGATGCATTGAAGGGGGAAGCTGTGCAAACACATGACAGAGAATGCCCCCCTTGCTATGGTGTCAACAGTCTGTAATTCAATGCCAGTTAATTTGGCAAACTGAAGTAATTTCAGAAAAATCTAATTAAACTTCTTAGTTTTCCCTGCTGGAGTGAAGTTCAGTAATGGGCAGAGTGAATTATTACAGGTAACGAGGTCTGGAAGATGAAATCAATGGGACTTGGGAATGGCCTCCTCAGAACTGAGCTGATTCAAAGCAGGATGGAACTGGGAGGTGGGGGGGGAATGGTGAAAGTGGGAGGGGGAGGCAGCCTGCTCATTATTTAGGCAGTGCGCTGCCACATCAGTTGCCAAGGTGACTGACTTTGTATGTAGATTTACTTTCAGATCTCTCTGCTCCTCTCGTCCACTGAATGTGCTGCCTCTCTCCATGGCCTGGGTTCTACCAGAAGACTTTCCGGCAGCTCAGCTCAGTGGCCGAATGTGTGTGTGTCTGTGTGTGTGTCTGTGTGTGTGTGTGTCTGTGTGTGTGTCTGTATGCGTGTGTCTGTGTGTGTGTGTGTGTGTCTGTATGCATGTGTCTGTGTGTGTGTGTGTGTGTGTCTGTGTGCATGTGTCTGTGCGTGTCTGTGTGTGTGTGTGTCTGTGTGCATGTGTCTGTGTGCGTGTGTGTGTCTGTGTGTGTGTGTGTGTCTGTGTGGGTGTGTGTGTGTCCGTGTGCGTGTGTGTGTCTGTGTGCGTGTGTGTGTGTGTGTGTGTGTGTCTGTGTGGGTGGGTGTGTCTGTGTGGGTGTGTGTGTCTGTGTGTATGTGTGTGTGTCTGTGTGTGTGTGTTTGTCTGTGTGTATGTGATATGTGTGTGTATGTGTGTGTGTGTTTGTGTATGTGTGTGTGTGTGTGTGTGTGTATGTCTGTGTGTATGTGTATGTGTGTATGTCTGTGTGTGTGTTTGTGATAGTGTGCATGGTGAGTGTGTGTGTGAGTGAGTGTGTGTGTATGTGACTGTGTGTATGTGTGTGTGTATGTCTGTGTGTGTGTATGTCTGTGTGTATGTGTGTTTGTGTATGTCTGTGTGTGTATGTCTGTGTGTATGTGTATGTCTGTGTGTGTGTGTGTGGTGAGTTTGAGTGTGTGTGTGTGTATGTCTGTGTGTTTGTGAGAGTGTATGCGTGGTGAGTGTGTGTGGGGGGTATTTGTGTGTGAGTGTGTGAGTGGTGAGTGTGTGTGTGAGGTGAGTGTGACAGCAGGACATTAAATTAAGTGATGCAAAAATACATACCCAATCAAGCCCTCGCCACCCCTCCCTATCTCTGTGATGCCCTCCGGCCCCTACACCCCTCCCTATCTCTGTAACTTCCTCCAGCCCGTACACCCCCCCATCTCTGTAACCTCCTCCAGCCCCTACACCCCCCATCTCTGTAACCTCCTCCAGCCCCCTACACCCCTCCCTATCTCTGTAACCTCCTCCAGCCCCTACACCCCCCATCTCTGTAACCTCCTCCAGCCCCTACACCCCTCCCTATCTCTGTAACCTCCTCCAGCCCCTACACTCCTCCCTATCTCTGTAACTTCCTCCAGCCCGTACACCCCTCCCTATCTCTGTAACCTCCTCCAGCCCCTACACCCCCTCCCTATCTCTGTAACCTCCTCCAGCCCCTACACCCCCCATCTCTGTAACCTCCTCCAGCCCCTACACCCCCCATCTCTGTAACCTCCTCCAGCCCCTACACCCCTCCCTATCTCTGTAACCTCCTCCAGCCCCTACACTCCTCCCTATCTCTGTAACTTCCTCCAGCCCGTACACCCCTCCCTATCTCTGTAACTTCCTCCAGCCCGTACACCCCCCCATCTCTGTAACCTCCTCCAGCCCCTACACCCCCCCATCTCTGTAACCTCCTCCAGCCCCTACACCCCCCATCTCTGTAACCTCCTCCAGCCCCCTACACCCCTCCCTATCTCTGTAACCCCCTCCAGCCCCTACACCCCTCCCTATCTCTGTAACCCCCTCCAGCACCTACACCCCTCCCTTTCTCTGTAACCTCCTCTGGCCCCTAGAACCCTCCGAGGTCTCTGCACTCCTCCAACTCATGCCTCTTGAGCATCCCCCAACTTCCGTCACTCCATCACTGGCTTCAGCTGCCTTGGCCCTAAGCTCTGGAATTCTCTCCCTAAGCCTCTCCACCACCCTCTCTCTCCTCCTTCAAGACACTCCTCAGTATCAATTCTTTGACAAAGCTTTGGGTCAACTGTCCTAAATATCGTTTTACGTGACCCGGAGACACATTTTGACTGACAATGCTTCAGTGAAGCAGCCTGGAGTGGTTTCCCATGCTAAAGTCGCTTTCTAAATGAAAGTTCTTGTTGTTATTGTTGTTGTGGAGGGCAATCGGGGTTGACTCGGTCTTATCCATCTCTTGCTCAGGAGTCACTGAGGTTAAAAGTGGTTCTTACAACTCTGACCGAGTCAGCTTAACCAAGGCAGCCCTGAGCAGCAGAGGAACGTGTCACACAGTCACACCCTGGACGCTGCATCTCTTCCGAGTCTTTGTGAGAGCTGTATTTTCTGCAACAGCGTATTACATCTCAGAGACAAATCACAGCTGGTGTCAGTGGGAGACACTCGATTGAGACCAGAACTGAGAGGCAATTTTTATAACACTGTAGAGGGAACTTTACTTGATATCCAACCCCGTGCTGTACCTGTCCTGGGAGTGTTTGATGGGGACAGTGTAGAGGGAGCTTTACTCTGTATCTAACCCCGTGCTGTACCTGTCCTGGGAGTGTTTGATGGGGACAGTGTAGAGGGAGCTTTACTGTGTATCTAACCCCGTGCTGTACCTGTCCTGGGAGTGTTTGATGGGGACAGTGTAGAGGGAGCTTTACTGTGTATCTAACCCCGTGCTGTACCTGTCTTGGGAGTGTTTGATGGGGACAGTGTAGAGGGAGCTTTACTCTGTATCTAACCCCGTGCTGTACCTGTCCTGGGAGTGTTTGATGGGGACAGTGTAGAGGGAGCTTTACTCTGTATCTAACCCCGTGCTGTACCTGTCCTGGGAGTGTTTAATGGGGACAGTGTAGAGGGAGCTTTACTCTGTATCTAACCCCATGCTGTACCTGTCCTGGGAGTGTTTGATGGGGACAGTGTAGAGGGAGCTTTACTCTGTATCTAACCCTGTGCTGTACCTGCCCTGGGAGTGTTTGATGGGGACAGTATAGAGGGAGATTTACTCTGTATCTAACCTCGTGCTGTACCTGTCCTGGGAGTGTTTGATAGGGACAGTGTAGAGGGAGCTTTACTCTGTATCTAACCCCGTGCTGTACCTGTCCTGGGAGTGTTTGATGGAGACAGTGTAGAGGGAGCTTTACTCTGTATCTAACCCCGTGCTGTACCTGTCCTGGGAGTGTTTGATGGGGACGGTGTAGAGGGAGCTTTACTCTGTATCTAACCCTGTGCTGTACCTGTCCTGGGAGTGTTTGATGCTGAGTCAGTACTGCTGATCTTTGCTTTTCCAGGCAAGAAACATTTCTAAGCCACAGTGATGACTGCTCAGCATGACATGTGAGGGTTAGATAATCAACATCACTCACACAATGTTCACTGATGCTTTTTTAATCAACTAAAGTGAACCAGAGCTCCTGTTATCAGTTCCCAGAAATGGGGAGAAATTGATCAGTAAGGGAGCACTTTTATCTGTAGGATCATCCACAACTCACCATGTCCGGAACCACACTCCACAAACAGTGAGGAAAGCGGCATTAAAAAACACTCAGCCACAATCAAACTGGTAAAAGCCTATTAACAAATGTACATGTTTTCTTAATTCACCAACATTACCTCTTTGCTAATAGCATGTTGCTCCTTATCTGGTTAACTGTTTGTTTACCTGACCTCTCCTGAAGGTGCTGACTCTCGCTGGATTGAATTCCATTTGCCACTTTTCCACTCACTCAACCAAATCATTGATAACATTGTGGAGACAACAGTTATCCTCTTCACTATCAACTACACGGCCAATTTTCGTGTCATCTGCAAATTTCCCAATCATACCTCCCACATTTAAGTCCAGATCTTTAATATATATGATAAACGGCAAGGGCCCCAACACTGAGCCCTGTGGAACACCACTGGAAACTGCCCTCCATTCGCAAAAACATCTATCGACCATTACCCTGTTTCCTATCGATGAGCCAATTTTGGATCCAACTTGCCACCTTTCCCTATATCCTATGAGATCTCATTTTTCTGACCAGTCTGCCATGTGGAACCTTGTCAAACGCCTTACTAAAATCCATGCAGACAACATCCACTGCACTACCCTCATCAATCCTCCTCATTACTTCCTTCCAAAATATTCTATTAAGTGAGTAAGACACAATCTTCCCCTAACAAAACCATGTTGACTGTCCCTGAACAAGCCTTGCCTTTCTAAGTGAAAACTTCTCCTGTCTCTCAGAATTAATTCCAATACGTTGCCCACCAGTGAAGTCAGACTGACCGGTCTATAATTCTCTGGCCTCTCCCTTGCACGCTTTTTAAGTACTGGTGCAACGTTTTCCAATATTTGCAGACCCCCCCAATCCTCTGGTACCTCGTCTATATCTAGATAGGGTTGGAAAATGATTCTCAGAGTATCCGCTATTGCCTCCCTGGTTTCCATGAATGGCCTGGGATATAATCCATTTGGCCCTGGTGATTTATCCACCTTCGAGGATGTCAGTCCCTTCAGTGCTTCCTCTCTCACTATGCTTATCGTATCTAATATGTTTGCACTCCTCCTCTTCAACTCGAATGTCTGCATCATCCCCCTCCTTATTGAAGACAGAGACAAAGTGCTCATTGAGAATGAAAACAGAAACGGCTGGTAAAACTCAGCAGGTCTGGCAACATCTGCGGAGAGAGAAACAAGAGTTAACGTTTCGAGTCCAAGCTCTGAAGAGGAACTGGACAGCAGCGGGTCAAGAAGGCAGCTCACCCACCACCTTCTCAAGGGGCAACTAGGGATGGGCAATAAATGCTGGGCCCAGCCAGTGACGCCCACATCCCGTTAATGAATAATGTAAAAAAACCCTGCCAATATTTTTTCGTATCCTCTCTTTGCTTTCCTGATTTCTTTTCTCACCTTCACTCCTGTACTTTCAATACTCCTCAAGGCTTTCTACAGTATTAAGCTTTTTGTAACTGTCATAGGCTTTATATTCTGCTTTATCTTGGCCTGTATGCTTCTGGACAACCAGGGGGCTCTAGATTTGGCAGTCCCACCATTTTTCTTTGTAGGGACATGTCTGCGCTGTGCCTGTAGAATCTCGCTTTTGAATACCTCCCACTGATTTGACATTCCTCTGAAGGAGCTGACTCTCACTGGGGTACAGGGACCCCCTCCTCTCCTGAAGCTGCTGCCTCTCACTGGGGTACAGGGTCCCCCTCCTCTCCTGAAGGTGCTGCCTCTCACTGGGGTACAGGGTCCCCCTCCTCTCCTGAAGGTGCTGACTCTCACTGGGGTACAGGGTCCACCTCCTCTCCTGAAGGTGCTGACTCTCACTGGGGTACAGGTCCCCCTCCTCTCCTGAAGGTGCTGACTCTCACTGGGGTACAGGGTCCCCCTCCTCTCCTGAAGGTGCTGACTCTCACTGGGGTACAGGTCCCCCTCCTCTCCTGAAGGTGCTGACTCTCACTGGGGTACGGGGTCCCCCTCCTCTCCTGAAGGTGCTGACTCTCACTGGGGTACAGGGTCCCCCTCCTCTCCTGAAGGTGCTGACTCTCACTGGGGTACAGGGTCCCCCTCCTCTCCTGAAGGTGCTGACTCTCACTGGGATACAGGGTCCCCCTCCTCTCCTGAAGGTGCTGCCTCTCACTGGGGTACAGGGTCCCCCTCCTCTCCTGAAGGTGCTGACTCTCACTGGGGTACAGGGTCCCCCTCCTCTCCTGAAGGTGCTGACTCTCACTGGGGTACAGGGTCCCCCTCCTCTCCTGAAGGAGCTGCCTCTCACTGGGGTACAGGGTCCCCCTCCTCTCCTGAAGGTGCTGACTCTCACTGGGGTACAGGGTCCCCCTCCTCTCCTGAAGGTGCTGACTCTCACTGGGGTACAGGGTTCCCCTCCTCTCCTGAAGGTGCTGACTCTCACTGGGGTACAGGGTCCCCCTCCTCTCCTGAAGGAGCTGCCTCTCACTGGGGTACAGGGTCCCCCTCCTCTCCTGAAGGAGCTGCCTCTCACTGGGGTACAGGGTCCCCCTCCTCTCCTGAAGGTGCTGACTCTCACTGGGGTACAGGGTCCCCCTCCTCTCCTGAAGGTGCTGACTCTCACTGGGGTACAGGTCCCCCTCCTCTCCTGAAGGTGCTGACTCTCACTGGGGTACAGGTCCCCCTCCTCTCCTGAAGGTGCTGACTCTCACTGGGGTACATGTCCCCCTCCTCTCCTCAAGGTGCTGACTCTCACTGGGTTACGGGGTCCCCCTCCTCTCCTGAAGGTGCTGACTCTCACTGGGTACGGGTCCCCCTCCTCTCCTGAAGGTGCTGACTCTCACTGGGGTACAGGGTCCCCCTCCTCTCCTGAAGGTGCTGACTCTCACTGGGGTACAGGTCCCCCTCCTCTCCTGAAGGTGCTGACACTCACTGGGGTACGGGGTCCCCCTCCTCTCCTGAAGGTGCTGACTCTCACTGGGGTACAGGGGGGGTCCCCCTCCCCTCCTCAGGCTGAGGTCCCTGTGCTGAAGTCGAGGGCAACAGCCTTACCGATAGTGAGGGACAGCCCTGTGCCTGAGGGAGATTATCAAGTGCGCACTCGTGCCCGTGGGCCAAATTCACACTCGTCCCACCCACCCTTCTCCTCCCCCCTGCAAAGGCCGTGCTGAGCGCTGCCCCTCGCGTTTCACACCGGGCAAGCCTTAATTGGCCCCCCAGCGTGAAATCACCTTCCGTCCTCGATCGCAGATGACCCCCGCCCGCCCCCACCGAGCCCACCCAACCCAGGGCAAGATTCTGTACATGGTTACAAGGGGACCAAAGCTGGGAACTAAATATTCAGGGGTATGTGACTTTTCAAAAGAACGTGCAGGAAGAGAAGGGTGGTGGGGTAGCTTCGTTAACACAAGATGGAATAAGTACGATAGCAAGAAATGATCTTGGATCGGAAGATGTAGAATCCATATGAGTGGAGGTAAGAAATAACAAGGGGAAGACACTGGTGGAGTAGTCTGTAGGCCCCCTAACAGTAGCTATAGTGTCGGACAGAGAAGAAATCAGGAGATATAGAGGGCATGTAAAAATGGTAGTATAGTAATCATGGGTGACTTTAATCTTCATGTAGATGAGGAAAATCAAATCGGTAGAGGTTGCCACAAGCAAGGATTCATAGAGTGTATTCAGGACATTTTCCTAGAACAATATGTTGTGAATCCAACCAGGCTATCTTGGATCTGATCATGTGTAATGAGGCAGGTTTAATTAATGATCTCAGATTACAAGATCCCCTAGGAAACAGTGACCATAACATGACAGAATTCAGCATTCAGTCTGAGAGGAAGAAACTTGGATTGGAAACAACTGTGCTAAACTTAAAGATGGGTAATTACAAAGGAATGGGCGCAGTGTTGGCTGGAGTAGACTGGGAAAGGAGTTTAGCAGAAAAGACAATGACAGACGATCAAGGAAATAGTTCATGACTCACAACAAAGATATATCCCAATGAGGAAGGATTCTAGGTCGGGGATAAGCCAACCATGGTTAACCAAGGAAGTTAAGGACAGTATCAAATTGAAAGATAAGACATACAATGTGGCAGGGATTAGTAGTAAGCCAGAGGATTGGGAAAGTTTTAAAAACCAACAAAAGATGACCAAAAAAAATAGAAAAAGGGAGAAAATAAACTTTGAGGGTAAATTAGCAAGTAATATAAAAACGGACATTAAGAGCTTCTTTAAATATACATAAAAAGGAAGAGAGAGACCAAAGTGAACATAAGTCCCTTAGAGAATGAGGCTGGGGAAATAATAATGGGGAACCAGGAAATGGCAGGGGAGTTGAATGACTACTTGGCATTAGTCTTTACGGTAGAAGACAGTAATAGCATTCCAAAAATACTAAATAATCAAGGGGCAAAAGGTGGGTGGGGGGGAGGAAATAAATGCAATAACTATCACTAGAGAAAAAGTACTAGGGAAGCTAATGGGGGCTAAAGGCCGATAAGTCCCCTGGACCTGATGGGTTGCATCCTAAGATATTAAAGGAAGGAGCTACACAAATAGTGGATGCACAGGTAGTAATCTTGCAAAAATCCTTAGATTCTGGAAAAGTCCCAGAGGATTGGAAAAATGGCAACGTAACACCCTTATTCAAAGAGGGAGGGAGACAAAAAACAGGTAACTATAGGCCAGTTAGCTTAACATCTGTCATTGGGAAAATGTTGGAGTCTATTATAAAGGATGTAATAGCAGAGCATTTAGAAATACATAATCTAATCAAGCAGAGTCAGCATGGCTTCATGAAGGGGAAATCTATGCCTAATAATTTGATTAGAATTCTTTGAGGAGGTAACTAGCAGGATAGATAAAGGGGAACCAGTAGATGTGATATATTTGGAGTTCCAAAAGGCGTTCGATAAGGTACCGCACATAAGGCTACTTAATAGGATAAGAGCCCATGGTGTTGGGGGTAATACATTAGCATGGATAGAAGATTGGCTAACTAATAGAAGACAGAGAATTGGGATAAGGGGGCATTTTCAGGATGGCAACCTGTAACTAGTAGAGTGCCGCAGGGATCAGTGCTGGGGCCTCAATTATTTACAATATATATTAATAACTTGGATGAGGGAAGTGAATGTACTATCGCCAAGTTTGCAGATGACACAAAAATAGGTGGGAAGGCAAGTGGTGAGGATGACACAAGGAGTCTACAGAGGGATATAGACAGGTTAAGTGAGTGGGCAAAAACTTGACAGATGGAATATAATGTGGGAGAATGTGAGGTTATGCACTTTGGCAGGAAGAATAGAGGAGCTGAATATTATTTAAATGGAGAAAGGCTGCAGAAAGCTGCAGCACAGAGGGATTTGGGGGTCCTTGTGCATGAATCACAAAAAGCTAGCATACAAGTTCAGCAGGTAATAGGGAAGGCAAATGGAATGTTAGCCTCTATTTCAAAGGGAATGGAGTATGAAAATAGGGAAAATAGCTAAAACTATATGAGGTACTGGTTAGGCCATACCTAGAATACTGTGAACAGTTTTGGTCCCATTATCTAAGGAAAGATATACTGGCAGTCTGGATAAGGCTCACTAGGTTGATCCCGGGTATGGAGGGATTTTCTTATGAGGAGAGGTTGAGTAGGTTGGGCCTGTGCTCATTGGAGTTTAGAAGAATGAGAGGCGACCTTATTGAAACATATAAGATTCTTAGGGTGCTTGACAGGGGAGATGCTGAGAGGTTGTTTCCCCTTGTGGAAGAGTCTAGGACCAGAGGGCATAATCTCAGAGTAAGGGGTCGCCCATTTAAAACAGAGATGAGGAGGAATTTCTTCTCTCAGAGGGTGGTGAATCTGTGGTTCTCTTTACTGCAGAGGGCTGTAGAGGCTGGGTCGTTAAGTATATTCAAGGCTGAGATAGACAGATTTTTAATCAGTAAGGGAATCAAGGGTTATGGGGAAAAGGCAGGAAAGTGGAGTTGAGGATTATCAGATCAGCCATGATCTCATTGAATGGCAGAGCAGACTCAATGGGCCAAATGGCCTACTTCTGCTCCTACGTCTTATGATCTTATGCTCCTCTCCTGAAGGTGCTGACTCTCACTGGGGTACAGGTCCCCCTCCTCTCCTGAAGGTGCTGACTCTCACTGGGGTACAGGGTCCCCCTCCTCTCCTGAAGGTGCTGACTCTCACTGGGGTACAGGTCCCCCTCCTCTCCTGAAGGTGCTGACTCTCACTGGGGTACAGGTCCCCCTCATCTCCTGAAGGTGCTGACTCTCACTGGGGTACAGATCCCCCTCCTCTCCTGAAGGTGCTGACTCTCACTGGGGTACAGGGTCCCCCTCCTCTCCTGAAGGTGCTGACTCTCACTGGGGTACAGACCCCTCCTCTCCTGAAGGTGCTGACTCTCACTGGGGTACAGGGTCCCCCTCCTCTCCTGAAGGTGCTGACTCTCACTGGGGTACAGGTCCCCCTCCTCTCCTGAAGGTGCTGACTCTCACCGGGGTACGGGGTCCCCCTCCCCTTCCAAATATGCTAAATGCCCAAAATAGAAACGTCGCCATTAATCCTGCCGACGCCTCTCGTTTTACTGGGCACGAAAATAACCTTGTAAACATACAGATGGTAAAGGAATCCGATGAAGGTGAGTCTGAGGCTCAGATCCTGCTGGACCCAGCCTCTGAAGCAGGAAAGAAACGAGATTGGATTACCAGGCAGAGAATTAAATTGGACCACGAGCGGACAGGCTCGGAGTGGCAAGGGTATCAATCCTCAGACCTGTCTCGGGTATTTGAAGAGATTGTTAATGCAGAGCCTTAATGGCTGGATATGGGTTTGGAGATTGAGTGTCATTAATAATACATCGCTTTCCATTACTTCATGCTGAATAATACCCATCAAGGGAATATCACAGTGAGTGTGGACACTCTAGTGATTTTAATCTTGCCTTCCTGTCAGAGGATTATAGCTATCAAATGGGAATCGAAGCATTTGAAGATCAGAATGTTGATTTTGAGTAAGAGTGCTCTAGAAAGGTCGGTGATTCCACTTCCTCTCTGCGCACCACCCCCCCCAAAAATTATTCTGTCTTTTTGTTTTGAGGCATTTTTATTCTCCGCCACCACCACGTAGGTGTTGATCTCAACTGGGATCCGGGCTCGAACGTCAGCCCTGGACCAAAAAAAAAGGCCATACAGGTGTCACCCTAGGGTGCCTGCTGGCTGTTGGACTGCAGGAAACCTCGTCCTGCCCGCGCATTGAGCTCCAGCAGAAGGCTCGCGGGGGAGGAGGGTGGGAGTGGTGGTGGAGAGTGATCAGAAATGGGACGTCCTGGTTGATTTCCCACCCCCCGCATCCCCTTGCAACCAGTAGAATGTTGCTCAGAAGGAGGCCATTTGGCCCACTGCTCTTCTGTCAGCCCATTGAAAGAGTTGCACAATGGCTGCCTTTACCCACCAACCACCCCACCCCCCCGACTCTTTCCACCCTGTGCTCTGCACACTTGTGCCTTTTGGTGAATATATTCCATTTACTAAAGAGGAGCAAATGCCCCCCCCGCCCATGTAGACGGAGAGGCCACACAAGCGGACCAATCTGGTCTCCAGCCATTGAGGAGTAGTGGGCATCTGGGTAATTATCAGGGGCAAAACGAAACAAGTCATTTCTTGTCAGCGAATTGTTCACTCAGTGTGAATGAGGGAGGGTATGATGTCTGCTGTGGCTCAGCAGGTACCTCCCTCGCTACTGGGTCGGAAGGTCATGGGTTCAAATCCCATTCCAGAGACGAGAGTACGAATCCAGGATCGCACTCCAGTGCTGTACTGAGGGAGTGCCGCACTGTCGGAGGGTCAGTACTGAGGGAGCGCCGCACTGTCGGAGGGTCAGTACTGAGGGAGCGCCGCACTGTCGGAGGGTCAGTACTGAGGGAGCGCCGCACTGTCGGAGGGTCAGTACTGAGGGAGCGCCGCACTGTCGGAGGGTCAGTACTGAGGGAGCGCCGCACTGTCGGAGGGTCAGTACTGAGGGAGCGCCGCACTGTCGGAGGGTCAGTACTGAGGGAGCGCCGCACTGTCGGAGGGTCAGTACTGAGGGAGCGCCGCACTGTCGGAGGGTCAGTACTGAGGGAGCGCCGCACTGTCGGAGGGTCAGTACTGAGGGAGCGCCGCACTGTCGGAGGGTCAGTACTGAGGGAGCGCCGCACTGTCGGAGGGTCAGTACTGAGGGAGCGCCGCACTGTCGGAGGGTCAGTACTGAGGGAGCGCCGCACTGTCGGAGGGTCAGTACTGAGGGAGCGCCGCACTGTCGGAGGGTCAGTACTGAGGGAGTACTGCACTGTCGGAGGGTCAGTACTGAGGGAGTGCCGCACTGTCGGAGGGTCAGTACTGAGGGAGCACCGCACGGTCGGAGGGTAAGTACTGAGGGAGTGCCGCACTGTCGGAGGGTCAGTACTGAGGGAGCACCGCACTGTCGGAGGGTCAGTACTGAGGGAGCACCGCACTGTTGGAGAGTCAGCACTGAGGGAGCGCCGCACTGTTGGAGAGTCAGCACTGAGGGAGTGCCGCACTGTCGGAGAGTCAGCACTGAGGGAGCACCGCACTGTCGGAGGGTCAGTACTGAGGGAGCACCGCACTGTCGGAGGGTAAGTACTGAGGGAGCGCCACACTGTCGGAGAGTCAGCACTGAGGGAGCACCGCACTGTCGGAGGGTAAGTACTGAGGGAGTGCCGCACTGTCGGAGAGTCAGCACTGAGGGAGCACCGCACTGTCGGAGGATCAGTACTGAGGGAGCGCCGCACTGTCGGAGAGTCAGTACTGAGGGAGCACCACACTGTCGGAGGGTCAGTACTGAGGGTGTGCTGCACTGTCGCAGGGTCAGTACTGAGGGAATGCTGCACTGTCAGAGGGTCAGTACTGAAGGAGTGCCGCAGTGTCGGAGGTTCGGTACTGAGGGAGTTCCGCACTGTCGGAGGGCCAGTAATGATGTGCTGCCGCACTGTTGGAGGGTCAGTACTGAGGGAGTGCCGCACTGTCGGAGGGTCAGTACTGAGGGAGCGCCGCACTGTTGGAGCGTCAGTACTGAGGGAGTGCCTCACTGTTGGAGGGTCAGTACTGAGGGAGCGCTGCACTGTCGCAGGGTCAGTACTGAGGGAGTGCTGCACTGTCGCAGGGTCAGTACTGAGGGAATGCTGCACTGTCAGAGGGTCAGTACTGAAGGAGTGCCGCACTGTCGGAGGGTCAGTACTAAGGCAGTGCCACATTGTTGGAGGGCCAGTAATGATGTGGTGCCGCACTGTTGGAGGGTCAGTACTGAGGGAGCGCCGCACTGTCGGAGGGTCAGTACTGAGGGAGTGCTGCACTGTCGGAGGGTCAGTACTGAGGGAGTGCCGCACTGTCGGAGGGTCAGTACTGAGGGAGTGCCGCACTGTCGGAGGGTCAGTACTGAGGGAGCGCCGCACTGTCGGAGGGTCAGTACTGAGGGAATGCTGCACTGTCGGAGGGTCAGTACTGAGAGAGTGCCGCGCTGTCGGAGGTGCCTCCTATCTGTTAAGATGTAAAACTGAGATCTGCCCTCTCAGGTGGCTATATTATGAAGAAGCGTGTGTCTTGGGGCTGATATTCATCCCTCAATCAAGATCACAAAACCAGAATATCCAGTCATTATCATGCCGCTATCTGTGGGAGATTGCCGTGTGTAAAATGGAGGCTGCTGAGTGACTACACTTCAAAAAGAAAAGAACTCGGTTGTAAACGCTTTGGGACGTCCTGCGGTGGTCAAGGACGATACAGAAAAACGAGTTTGTCTTTTCGGGGAATGACCTCACAAGGGCTTTGAAAATGCGAACCTGCAGTTGAGGCGTCCGCTGCGGGAGCCCAAGCAGCGATGCTGGGTATGGGGGGGAACAATCTGTGCCGTTGGAACAAGGTGGGGGAGACAGGATGGGTCTCTCCCAAAGCAGCATGGTGTATGGCCTCTGCCCAGTGCCCTGCAGACAGTGGCAGCGGGGAGGGTGAGAAGCGGGCATATCCAGTGTGGCACCTTTTGCACCCTCGGTGATTGGCTGGCTTGCTGGGCTGATCAATGCAACTTGCTCCCTTTCAAATTGCAGAACTCTCCTACAAAAAAAAAAGGACACCTTTGCATTTTCAACTTTCAGTTTTCTTTTTGGAGAGACTGTCTAAACTGGGATTGTTCTCCTCGGAGCAGAGAAAGCCAGAGAAGGGAGGCTGAACAGAGGCGTTCAGAATGATGAACTATCCTTGTGTTACGGACAGGTAAAGGGGGGGGGTTAATTTAAACAGCGCTAATGTCTCTTCTCACCACCCATCCGTAACCAGGTGTTTTTGATTTGTTTCCCTCTTTATAAGCGGTGGTGTCTTTCCCAGCTCCTTGGTTTCCGTGCGATCCAAATTTTCGATTAATTACCCCCTAGCAAACCCGAGGTAGGATGAACTCAAAGGGTTAGTTTATTTGCACACATTCAAAACACGAAAAGAGAGTTTACAACATCCCCCTCACATTCAGATAGTAAAGGCAGGGGTAGAAAAAAGATCGACAGTACAGAGACCACAGAAAAAAGAAATATGAGTCCAGAGTCCAGAATCAAAGTCCGCTGAGGTATTCCTTCACAGAGGTTGGCGGGATGAAAACCGATGCTGTAGAATTCACTTTTCTGGTTGACTTTCCAAGATGAGATAGGCATGCAGGGATGTATCAGTCTTGGAGGTGAAGGTATGGAACTTTCACCAGAAGCAGGTTAAATGAGGCCAGATATCCAACCTGCACCAGAGCTCCTTCGATGTGGCCTGCTAGTCAGATGTTAAACAGCAGACCGAGCTTTTCAGTTCAGCAAGGCAATATTACTTCTTCCACAAGCCAGAGGCCCATGTCACATGACTCCCACCTCTCCACCATCTTTGACAAAGGATGTGTATCAATCGTCTCAACTCCGATGACTGTTAAATGTCTCAGCCATTAGGAATTAAAAGGAAGGTTGCGGGGCCTTTGTCTTAGAAGACGATCCATCTCCTTCTGGCCAGCCTGGGTTATTAAATGCAGATGGCCTTTGTATGGCTCTCTTTGAAGTTGGGCTGTATGGTCCACAGGGGTCATTAGTGGCTCCTCAGAGATAACGAGGTGTGAGTTTTCCTAAAACTGCCAAGTGGCTTCTTTTGTTCGGGGGTCACAGTTTCAGCCATTTTAAAGGTCGCTGTTCAATTTTAAAATATTGAATAGCATATCTATATATATTTTATAAAGATATACGGTGTGAGGGCTTAGCCCTTCACATTTGCTAATGAGCAGAAATTGTTTCCACTGGTAGGAGGGTCAGGAACCAGAGGGACACAGATTAAGATAACTGACGAAATAACCAGAGGGGGAGAAGAGGAGAAATTAATTTACCCAGTGAGTAGTTGTGATCCGGAAGGCACTGCCTGAAAGGGCGGTGGAAGCAGATTCAATAGTAACTTTCGAAAGAGGAATTGGATAAATATTGAAAATTGAACATTTACAGGACTATGGGGTAAGGGCGGGGGGTGTGGCTACTTTTAAAAATTCTTTCACGGGATGTGGGCCTCGCTGGCTGGGCCCAGCATTTATTGCCCATCTCTAATTGCCCCTTGAGAAGATAGTGGTGAGCTGCCTTCTTGAGCCGCTCCAGCCCCTGTGGTGTAGGTACACCCACCGTGCTGTTCGGGAGGGAGTTCCAGGATTTTGACCCAGTGACAGTGAAGGAACGGTGATACAGTTCCAGGTCAGGGTGGTGAGTGACTTGGAGGGGAACTTCCAGGTGGTGGTGTTCCCCATGTGTCTGCTGCCCTTGTCCTTCTAGGTGGTAGTGGTCGTGGGTTTGGAAGGTGTGTTGAGATGGTGAGTTTCTGCACTGCATCTTGTAGATGGTACACACACTGCTGCCACTATGCACCTATGGTGGAGGAAGTGCATGTTAGAGATGGTGGATGTGGTGCCAATCAAGCAGGCTACTTTGTCCTGGATGGTGTCAAGCTTCTTGAGTGTTGTTGGAGCTGCACTCATCCAGGCAAGTGGGGAGTATTCCATCACACTCCTGACTTGTGCCTTGTAGATGGTGGACAGGCTTTGGGGAGTCAGGAGGTGAGTTACTCACCGCAGGATTCCAAGCCTCTGACCTGCTCTTGTAGCCACAGTATTTATATGGCTGGACCAGTTCGGTTTCTGGTCATTGGTAACCCCCAGGATGTTAATAGTGGGGGATTTAGTGATGGTAATGCCATTGAATGTAAGGGGCAATGGTTGGATTCTCTCTTGTTGGAGATGGTCATTGCCTGGCATTTGTGTGGCGCGAATGTTACTTGCCACTTGTCAGCCCAAGCCTAGATATTGTCCAGGTCTTGCTGCATTTGGACATGGACTGCTTCAGTATCTGAGGAGTTGCGAATGGTGCTGTGATCATCAGTGAACATCCCCACTTCTGACCTTATGATGGAAGGAAGGCCATTGATGAAGCAGCTGAAGATGGTTGGGCCGAGGACACTACCCTGAGGGACTCCTGCAGTGATGTCCTGGAACTGAGATGACTGACCTCCAACAACCACAACCATCTTCCTTTGTACTTGGTGTTACTCCAACCGGTGGAGAGTTTTCCCTCTGATTGCCATTGACTCCAGTTTGCTAGGGCTCCTTGATGCAAAAAACAAAACAAGGGAATACTCAATAAACGGGAGGATAATGAGGGGTGAGGAAGTGAGAGACCTTGGAGTGCATGTCCCTGAAGGTGGCAGGACAGGCGGATAAGGTGGTAAAGAAAGCATATGGAATGCTTTCCTTTATACCACAAGGTACTGAATACAACAGCAGGGATGTGATGCTGGAACTGTACAAAATACTGGTTAGGCCACATCTGGAATTTTGTGTACAGTTCTAGTCACCACATTACAGGAAGAACATAATTGCTCTGGAGAGAGTACAGAGGAGATTTACAAGAACACTTCCAGGGCTTGAAAATTGCAGCTATGAGGAAAGATTGGATAGGCTGGGGTTGTTTTCCTTAGAACAGGGGAGGCTGAGGGGTGACTGGATTGAGGGGTACAAAATTATGAGGGGCTTAGGCAGAGTAGACAGGGAAGGCTTGTTTCCCCTAGAGGAGAGGTCAATTACCAGGGGGCACAGATTTTAAGGTGATTGGTAGAAGGATTAGAGGGGACATGAGGAAAATCTATTTCACCCAGAGGGTGGTGGGCACACTACATGCTCTTATCTTGTGTAGTAACCTTTGATGTGACACTTTATCAAATGCCTTTTGGAAATCCGTGTACACCACATCTACAAGTTCCCCTTTACCCACCTTGCTTGTTAATTCCTCAAAAACAGCAATGAATTAGTTAAACACGATTCTGCCTGACTTTGCCTGATCAAATTATGATTGTCTAAGTATCCTGCGATAACTTCCTCAATAATGGATTCTAGCAGTTTCCCTTTGACAGATGTTAGGTTAACTGCCCTGTAGTTTCCTGCTTTCTGTCTCCCTCCTTTCTTGAATAAAGGTGTTACATTAGCTATTTTCAAATCCACTGGGAACCTTCCAGAATCTAAAGTTTGGAAGATTATAACCAAAGCGTCTAGTATCTCTGCAGCCACTTCCTTCAATACCCTAGGATGCAGCCCATCTGGTCCTGGGGACTTGTCAGCGAGTTTTCCCAACACCTTTTCCCTGGTGATGGTGACTGTTTTAGGTTCCTCCCTCCTGTTCACCTCTTGATTTTCAAGTATCTTTGGGAACTTCTCTAAGTCTTCCACAGTGAAGACAGACACACAATACCGGTTCAACACCTCTGCCATTTCCTTGTTTTCCATTATCAAACCCCCAGGCTCATTCTCAACAGGACCAACACTCGCTTTAGTCACTCTTTTCCTATCTAAATACTTGTATTAAGTGCTCTTACTATCTGTATTTATATTACTGCCTAGCTTTCTCTCATTCTCTTCCTCCTGCCTCTTTATTACCTTTTAAGACTTTCCTAGCTGGTTCTGACAAATCTTCGGGCTTATCACTAATCTTTGCAGATTTGTGCTGTCTTTTGTTCAATTTGGTACAATCCGTAATTTCCTTTTTCAGTCACGGATGGTGCATCCTTCTCAAAAAGGATAAATCTTTGCTGGGAGTAATTAAATCTTTCCTTAAAATGCTGCCACAGCATCTCTACTGTCCTACCATTCAACCCAGTTTCTCAGTTCAATCAGCCAGGTCTGCCATCATAGCATCATAATTACCTTGATTCAGTTTAAATCAATAGTCTTAGTCCCACACTTCTCCCCTTGAAAGTGAATGTGAAGTTCTATAGGCTCATTATCATGAGGTTTGTCACTAATCCAGTGTCATTGCTCAGCACAAGGTGGAGAAAAGCATGAGAGCTGGGCATCCACCCACACCCACACAGGGCCATCCACCCACACACTGCCATCCACCCACACCCACACACTGCCATCCACCCACACACTGCCATCCACCCACACCCACACACTGCCATCCACCCACACACTGCCACCCACACCCACACACTGCCATCCACCCACACCCACACACTGCCATCCACCCAAACCCACACACAGCCATCCACCCACACCCACACACTGCCATCCACCCACACACTGCCATCCAACCAGACACTGCCACCCACACCCACACACTGCCATCCACCCACACCCACACACTGCCATCCACCCATACCCACACACTGCCATCCACCCACACACACACACTGCCATCCACCAACACCTACACACTGCCATCCACCCACAAACTGCCATCCACCCACATACTGCCATCCACCCACACCCACACACTGCCATCCACCAACACCCACACACTGCCATCCACCCACACACTGCCATCCACCCACATACCGCCATCCACCCACACCCACAAACTGCCATCCACCAACACCCACACACTGCCATCCACCCACACCCACACACTGCCATCCACCCGCACCCACACACTGCCATCCACCAACACCCACACACTGCCATCCACCCACACACTGCCATCCACCCACATACTGCCATCCACCCACACCCACACACTGCCATCAACCAACACCCACACACTGCCATCCACCCACACCCACACACTGCCATCCACCCGCACCCACACACTGCCATCCACCAACACCCAAACACTGCCATCCACCCACACACTGCCATCCACCCACATACTGCCATCCACCCACAACCACACACTGCCATCCACCAACAGCCACACACTGCCATCCACCCACACCCACACACTGCCATCCACCCGCAGCCACACACTGCCATCCACAAACACCCACACACTGCCATCCACCAACACCCACACACTGCCATCCACCCACACACTGCCATCCACCCACATACTGCCATCCACCCACACCCACACACTGCCATCCACCAACACCCACACTCTGCCATCCACCAACACCCACACACTGCCATCCACCCACACCCACACACTGCCATCCACCCGCACCCACACACTGCCATCCACCAACACCCACACACTGCCATCCATCAACACCCACACACTGCCATCCATCAACACCCACACACTGCCATCCACCAACACCCACACACTGCCATCCACCCACGCCTACACACTGTCATCCACCCACACCCACACACTCCCATCCACCCACACACTGCCATCCACCCACACCCAGCAATCCACCCACACCCACACACTCCCATCCACCCACACACTGCCATCCACCCACACACTGCCATCCACCCACACCCACACCCTGCAATCCATCCACAGTCTGCCATCCACCCACACCCACACACTGCCAACCACCCACACCCACATACTGCCATCCATCCACACCTACACACTGCCATCCACCCACACCCACACACTGCTATCCACCCACACCCTCACACTGCCATCCACCCTCACACTGCCATCCACCCACACCCACACACTGCCATCCACCCACACACTGCCAACCACCCACACCCACACACTGCCATCCATCCACACACTGCCATCCACCCACACACTCCCATCCACCCTCACACTGCCATCCACCCACATGCACACACTGCCATCCATCCAAACACTGCCATCCACCCACACCCTCACACTGCCATCCATCCTCACACTGCCATCCACACACACCCACACACTGCCATCCACCAACACCCACACACTGCCATCCACCAACACCCACACACTGCCCTCCACCCACACCCACACACTGCCATCCACCAGCACACACACACTGCCATCTACAAACACACTGCCATCGACCCACACCCACACACTGCCATCCACCCACACCCACACACTGCCATCCACCCACACCCACACACTGCCATCCACTAACACCCACACACTGCCATCCACCCACACACTGCCATCCACCCACTCCCACACACTGCCATCCACCAACACCCACACACTGCCATCCACCAACACACTGCCATCCACCCACACCAACACACTGCCATCCACCCACACCCACACACTGCCATCCACCCACACCCACACACTGCCATCCACCAACACCCACACACTGCCATCCACCAACACCCACACACTGCCATCCACCCACACCAACACACTGCCATCCACCAACACACACACACTGCCATCCATCCACACCCACACACTGCCATCCACCCACACCCACACACTGCCATCCACCCACAACAACACACTGCCATCCACCCGCACCCACACACTGCCATCCACCAACACCCGCACACTGCCATCCACCCACACCCTGCCATCCACCTGCACCCACACACTGCCATCCATCCACACACACACACTGCCATCCACCCGCACCCACACACTGCCATCCACCAACACCCGCACACCGCCATCCACCAACACACTGCCATCCACCAACACCCACACACTGCCATCCACCAACACACTGCCATCCATCAACACCCACACACTGCCATCCACCCACACAAACACTGCCATCCACCAACACACTGCCATCCACCAACACACACACACTGCCATCCACCAACACCCGCACACTGCCATCCACCCACACCCACACGCTGCCAGCCACCAACACACTGCCATCCACCCACACCCACAAACTGCCATCCACCAACACCCACACACTGCCATCCACCAACACCCACACACCGCCATCCACCCACACCCAAACACTGCCATCCACCCACACACTGCCATCAACCCACACACTGCCATCCACCCACATCCACACACTGCCATCCACCTACACCCACATACTGCCATCCACCCACACACTGCCATCAACCCACACACTGCCATCCACCAACACCCACACACTGCCATCCACACACACCCACACACTGCCATCCACCAACACACTGCCAAACACCCACACCCACACACTGCCATCCACCCACACCCACAAACTGCCATCCACCTACACCCACACACTGCCATCCACCCACACCCACACACTGCCATCCATTAACATCCACACACTGCCAACCACCCACACCCACACACTGCCATCCACCAACACCCACACATTGCCATCCACCCACATCCACACACTGCCATCCACCCACACCCACACCCACACACTGCCATCCACCCACACCCACACACTGCCATCCACACACACCCACACACTGCCATCCACACACACCCACACACTGCCATCCACCCACACACTGCCAACAACCCACACCCACACACTGCCATCCACCCACACCCAGCCATCCACCCACACACTGGCATTCACCCACACACTGCCATCCACACACACACTGCCAACCACCCACACCCACACACTGCCATGCACCCACACCCACACACTACCATCCACCAACACCCACACACTGCCATCCACCCGCACCCACACACTGCCATCCACCCACAAACTGCCATCCACCAACACCCACACACTGCCATCCACCAACACCCACACACTGCCAACCACCCACACACTGCCATCCACCCACACACTGCCATCCACCCACACCCAGCCATCCACCCACACCCCCACACTGCCATCCACCAACACACTGCCATCCACCCACACACACACACTCCCATCCACCCACACACTGCCATCCACCCACACACTCCCATCCACCCACACACTGCCATCCACCCACACCCACACCCTGCCATCCATCCACACACTGCAATCCACCCACACCCACACACTGCCAACCATCCATACCCACACATTGCCATCCACCCACACACTCCCATCCACCCTCACACTGCCATCCACCCACACCCACACACTGCCATCCATCCACACACTGCCATCCACCGACACACTGCCAACCACCCACTCCCACACACTGCCATCCATCCACACACTGCCATCCACCCACACCCACACACTGCCATCCACCAACACCCACACACTGCCATCCACCAACACCCACACACTGCCATCCACCAACACCCACACACTGCCTTCCACCAACACCCACACACTGCCATCCACAAACACCCACACACTGCCATCCACCCACACCCACACAATGCCATCCACCCACACCCACACACTGCTATCCACCCACACCCACACACTGCCATCCACCCACTCCCACACACTGCCATCCAACCACACCCACACACTGCCATCCACCCACACCCTCACACTGCCATCCACCCACACCCACACACTGCCATCCACCCACACACTGCCATCCAACCACACAAACACACTGCCATCCACCCACACACTGCCATCCAACCACACACACACACACTGCCATCCAACCACACCCACACACTGCCATCCACCCACACACTGCCATCCAACCACACACACACACAGCCATCAAACCACACCCACACACTGCCATCCAACCACAACCACACACTGCCATCCACCCACACACTGCCATCCACCCATACCCACGCACCGCCAACCACACCCACACACTGCCATCCACCCACACCCACACACTGCCATCCACCCACACACTGCCATCCACCCACACACTGCCATCCACCAACACCCATACACTGCCATCCACCAACACACACACACTGCCATCCACCAACACCCACAAACTGCCATCCACCCACACACTGCCATCCACCCACACCCACACCCTCCCATCCACCCACACACTGCCATCCACCCACACAACCCCATCCACCCACACACTGCCATCCACCCACACCCACACCCTGCCATCCATCCACACACTGCCATCCACGCACACCCACACACTGCCAACCACCCACACCCACACACTGCCATCCACCCACAGACTCCCATCCACCCTCACACTGCCATCCACCCACACCCACACAGTGCCATCCATCCACACACTGCCATCCACCCACACCCACACACTGCCATCCACCAACACCCACACACTGCCATCCACCAACACCCACAAAGTGCCATCCACCCACACACTGCCATCCACCCACACACTGCCATCCACTCACACACTGCCAACCACCCACACACTGCCATCCACCAGCACACACACACTGCCATCCACCCACACACTGCCATCCACCCACACACTGCCATCCACCCACACCCACACACTGCCATCCACCCACACCCACACACTGCCATCCACCAACACCCACACACTGCCATCCACCCACACACTGCCATCCACCCACTCCCACACACTGCCATCCACCCACACCCACACACTGCCATCCACCCACACACTGCCAACCACCCACACCCACACACTGCCATCTATCCACACACTGCCATCTACCCACACACTCCCATCCATCCTCACACTGCCATCCACCCACACCCTCACACTGCCATCCACCCAAACTCTGCCATCCACCAACACCCACACACTGCCATCCACCCACACCCACACAATGCCATTCACCCACACACTGCCATCCACCGACACACTGCCAGCCACCTACACACTGCCATCCACCCACACCCACACACTGCCATCCACCCACACCCACACACTGCCATCCACCCACACCCACACACTGCCATCCACCCACACCCACACACTGCCTCCACCCACACCCACACACTGCCATCCACCCACACCCACACACTGCCATCCACCCACACACTGCCATCCACAAACACACTGCCATCCACCCACACACACACTGCCTTCCAACCACACCCACACACTGCCATCCACACACACCCACACACTGCCATCCACCTAGACACTGCCATCCACCCACACACTGCCATCCAACCACACACACACACTGCCTTCCAACCACACCCACACACTGCCATCCATCCACACACTGCCATCCACCCACACCCACACACTGCCATCCACCCTCACCCACACACTGCCATCCACTCACACCCACAAACTGCCATCCACCCTCACCCACACACTGCCATCCACCCACACACTGCCATCCACCCTCTCACTGCCATGCACCCACACACTGCTATCCACCCACACACTGCCATCCATCCACACTCACACACTGCCATCCAACCACACCCACACACTGCCATCCAACCACACCCACACACTGCCATCCACCCACACCCTCACACTGCCATCCACCCACACCCACACACTGCCATCCACCCACACACTGCCATCCAACCACACAAACACACTGCCATCCACCCACACACTGCCATCCAACCACACACACACACACTGCCATCCAACCACACCCACACACTGCCATCCACCCACACACTGCCATCCAACCACACACACACACAGCCATCCAACCACCCCCACACACTGCCATCCAACCACACCCACACACTGCCATCCACCGACACACTGCCATCAACCCACACCCACGCACCGCCAACCACACCCACACACTGCCATCCAACCACACCCACACACTGCCATCCTCCCACACCCACACACTGCCATCCACCAACACCCATATAATGCCATCCACCAACACCCACACACTGCCATCCACCTACACCCACACACTGCCATCCACCCACACCCACACTCTGCCATCCACCAACACACTGCCATCCACCCACACACTGCCATCCACCCACACACTGCCATCCACCAACACCCACACACTGCCATCCACCAACACACACACACTGCCATCCACCAACACCCACACACTGCCATCCAACCACACCCACACACTGCCATCCACCCACACCCACACAATGCCATCCACCCACACGCCCACACTGCCATCCACCCACACCCACACACTGCCATCCACCCACACCCACACACTGCCCTCTACCCACACCCACACACTGCCATCCACCAACACCCACACACTGCCATCCACCAACACCCACACACTGCCATCCACCCACACCCACACACTGCCATCCACCCACACACTGCCATCCACCCACACACTGCCAACCACCCACACACTGCCATCCACCCACACACTGCCATCCACCCACACCCACACACTGCCATACACCCACACACACACACTGCCATCCACCCACACCCACACACTGCCATACACCCACACACTGCCATCCACCCACAAACTGCCAACCACCCACTCACTGCCATCCACCAGCACACACACACTGCCGTCCAACCACACACTGCCATCCACCCACACCCACACACTGCCATCCACCCACACCCACACACTGACATCCACCATCACCCACACACTGCCATCCACCCACACCCACACACTGCCATCCACCAGCACCCACACACTGCCATCCACCAACACCCACACCCTGCCATCCACCCACTCCCACACACTGCCATCCACCAACACCCACACCCTGCCATCCACCCACACCCACACCCTGCCATCCACGAACACCCACAAACTGCCATCCACCAACACCCACACACTGCCATCCACCCACACCCACACACTGCCCACACCACTCCCTCACCGCACACCACTGCCATCCACTCACACACTGCCATCCACTGCCCACACCCACCCACACTGCCATCACCAACACCCACACCACTCCCACAGCACTGCAACACTGCCCACAACACTCCCTCAGCACTACACCACAAACCAAACCACTCCCA
>NW_027597936.1:0-59829 GCF_964194155.1 Cetorhinus maximus
CCCCCAACTCTCTTTCCCCCCCCCCCACCCCACCCCCCCACCCCCCACCCCCAACTCTCTTTCCCCCCCCCACCCCCCACCCCCAACTCTCTTTCCCCCCCCCCCACCCCACCCCCCACCCCCCACCCCCAACTCTCTTTCCCCCCCCCACCCCCCACCCCCAACTCTCTTTCCCCCCCCCCACCCCACCCCCCACCCCCCACCCCCAACTCTCTTTCCCCCCCCCACCCCCCACCCCCCACCCCCAACTCTCTTTCCCCCCCCCCACCCCACCCCCCACCCCCCCCCACCCCACCCCCCACCCCCCACCCCCAACTCTCTTTCCCCCCCATCCCCCACCCCCCTTTCCCCCCCCCATCCCCCACCCCCCTTTCCCCCCCCCATCCCCCACCCCCCTTTCCCCCCCCCATCCCCCACCCCCCTTTCCCCCCCCCATCCCCCACCCCCAACCCCCAACTCTCTTCCCCCCCCCCCCCCCCCCCCCAACTCACTAACCCTCACTCTCGTTTCCGATGTTTTTCCCGCCAAAACTTTCACCTTTGACACACACTCAGCGCCAATCACCTCCGGCTTTTAACAGAACGGGCCACGTGACAATAAAGGCCAATCAACTGCTGGGTTTGAACTCCGCCTCCCGATGCGCACAGCCAATCAGAAAGCAGCGAGCGCACGTGATGTCTGAAGCGTTACCGAGCCCGTCAGGTAAAAAAGTGAAACAATCAATAATCAATAATGTCAATAATTAATGATCTAAATGATCAATAATCTCAATGACCAATAATCAATAGCCTCACCTCATTGATCAATAATCAATCATCTCAATAATTAACAATCTCAATGACCAATTGTCAATAATCTCAATGATCAATGATCCCAATGATCAATAATCAATAGTCTCATCTCAATGATCTATAACCAAAATCTTAATAATCAACAATCTCAATGACCAATATTCAATGATCAATAATAAATAATATCAATGGTCAATAACCAGTAATCTCAATGATCAATAATCTCAACCATTAACTATCTTAATGACCAATAATCAATAATCTCAGTGGTCAATTATCAATAATATTATTGATGTATAATCAATGATCAACATTTCCAATAATCAATAGGCAATGATCAATAATAATCGCAATGATTAATAATCAATAATCTCAGTGATTAATAATCAATTGTTTAATCATCAACAATCTGACTGATCAATAATCAATGATCAATAGACAACAATCAGTGATCAGCACTCAATAGATCTCACTGATCAATAATCGCCAATCTCAATGGTCAATAATCAATGATTAATAATTTCAATGATCAATAATCAATGATCAATAATCAATGATCAATAATTTCAATGATCAATATTCAATAATCAATGCTCAATAGTCAATTATCAATAAATTCAATGCTCAAAACTCAATGATCAATAATCAACAACAAGCAATAATCCCCTTTGACTGGACAATCATCTATCAATAATCTCCACCGACTGGGTCAAGATCAGTCAATAATCTTCACTGTCTGGATCATAAATCAATAATCCTCATTGTCTGGATCATCATCAATCAATAATTCCACTGACTGGATCATCTTCAATCAATAATCCCCAACGACTGGATCATCTTCAATCAATAATCCCCACTGACTGGATCATAATCAATCAATATTCCACATTCACCCAGTGATCACCATCAGTCAATAATATCCACTGACTGGATTATCATCAATCAATAATCCTCACCGACTCGATTAGCATCAATCAATAATCCTCACAGAATGGATCATCATTAACAAATAGTCCCCACTGACTTGATCATCATCCTTCACTAATCCCCAATGACTGGATCATCGTTAATAAATATTCCCCATTCAATGGGCCAGCATCAATTAATAATCGTCACTGAATGGATCATCATTAATTCATAAACCTCACTGCCTGAATGATCAGCAATCAAGAAAGCTCATTGACTGGATAATCTTCATTGATTGAATCATTATCAATCAAAAATCCCCACTGACTGGATGATCATCAATCAATAATCCCCACAGACTGCACCATTTTAAATGAATAAACCCCACTGACTGGATCGCCATCAATCAATAATACTCACTGAATTGTTCATCATGAATCATAATCCTCACTGATCATATCATCATCGATCAAGAAACCTCACTCACTGGATCGTCATCAATTAATCATTATCACTGATTGGATCATCATCAATCAAAAATCATCACTGACTGGCTGATCAATCAATAATACCAACTGACTGGATCATCATCAAGCAAAAATCCTCACTGAATTCAAAATTCTCAATGTCTGGATCATCATAAATCAATATTTCCAACTGGCTGGATCATCATTAATCCCTACAGACTGCAATAATCCACACTGACTGTATCATCATCAATCAATGATCCTCACTAAAAGAATTATCATACATCAATAATCCACACTGATTGAGTATCATCAATCAATAGTTCATACTGACTAGATCATTATCAATCAAGATTCTGCATTCTCTTGATCATCATCCATCAATAATCTCCACCGACTGGATTAGTATCAATCAATAATCCTCACTGAATGGATCATCATCAATAAATAGTCTACACTGACTGGATCATCATCAATCAATATTCCCTATTCACTGGAGCATCATCAACCAATAATCACCACCGATTCGATGAGCATCAATCAATAATCCACACTGACTAGATCATCATCAATCAATAATCTCCAGTGACTGGGTAAGCATCAATTAATAATCCTCAATGAATGGATCATCATCAAAAAATATTCCCCATTCACTGGATCATCATCAATCAATAATCCCCAACGACTCAATTAGGATCAATCAATAATCATCACTGAATGGACCATGATGAATCCATAATCCTCATTGTATGGATCATCATCAATCAAGAAACCTCACTGGCGTGATCATGATCAATTAATCATCATCACTGATTGGATCGACAGCAATCAAAAATCCCCACTGACTGGATGATCATTAATCAATAATACTCACTGACTGGATCATTGTCAATTAATAATCCTCATTGAACAGATCATCCTGAATCCATAATCCTCACTGTCTTGAACATCATCAATCTAGAAACCTTACTGACTGGATCATCATCATTTCATCATCATCACTGATTGGATCATTATCAATCACAAGCCCCCACTGATTGAATGAACATCAATCAATAATCCCCGCTGACCAGATCATCATCAATCAATAATCCCCACTGACCAGATCATCATCAATCAATAATCCCCCACTAACTGATTCATCACCAATCAATAATCCCCACTGACTGATTTATCACCAATCAATAATCCCCACTGACCAGATCATCATCAATCAATAATCCTCACTGGCTGGAACATCATGAATTCATAATCCTCAATGTCTGTATCATCATCAATCAATAATCCTCACTGACTAGATCATAATTAATCATTAATCACAAATGTATGGATCAGCATTATTCAATAATCCCAACTGGCTGGGTCATAATAAAAGAATAATCCCCATTGACTGGATCATCATAAATCAATATTCCCAACTGGCTGGATCATCAAAAATCAATATTCCCAACTGGCTGGATCATCATCACTCAACAATCTTTACATACTTGATCATCATCCAGCAATAGTCTCCACTGATTGGATCATCATCAATCAATGATCCTCACAGGCAGAATCAATATACATCAATGTCCCACACTGACAGGATCATCATCAATCAATTGTCCACACTGATTGGATCATCATCAATCAATAATCCTCATTGACTGGATTATCATCAATCAATAATCTCCACTGACTGGATGATCATCAATCAATGACCCTCACTGACAGAATCAATATACATCAATGACCCACACTGACAGGATCATCATCAATCAATAGTCCACACTGATTGGATCATCATCAGTCAATGAACCCCACAGACTGCATCATCATCAATCAACAATCTACACTGACTGGATTATCATCAGTCAATAGTCTTCACTGACTGGATCATCATCCATCATTAATCCACACTGACTGGATCGTCATCAATACATAATACCTGCCGACTGGATCATCATGAATCAATAGTCCCCATTGACTGTATCGGAATCAATCAATATTCCACATTCACCGGATCATCATCAATCAATAATCCTCACTGAATGGGTGACCATCAATAAATAGTCGCCACTTACTGGATCATTATTAATCAATAAATAACTACTGACTGGATCATCATTAATCAATAGCCCCCACTACCAGGATCATCATCAATCAATATTCCCCATTCACTGGATTATCAGCAATCAATAATCCCCACTGACTGCATCATCATCAATTAATATTCTCCATTCACTGCATCATCATCAATCAATAATCCTCACTGACTGCATCATCATCAATCATAATCAATACTGACCAGATCATTATCAATCAATAATCCTCACTGAATGGCTGACCATCAATAAATAGTCGCCACTTACTGGATCATTATTAATCAATAAATAACTACTGACTGGATCATCATTAATCAATAGCCCCCACTACCAGGATCATCATCAATCAATATTCCCCATTCACTGGATCATCAGCAATCAATAATCCCCACCGACTGGATCATCATCAATTAATATTCTCCATTCACTGCATCATCATCAATCAATAATCAATACTGACCAGATCATTATCAATCAAAAACCCTCACTGGCTGGATCATTATGAATTCATAATCCTCAATGTCTTTATCATCATCAATCAAATATCCACACTGACTAGATCATCATCAATCAATGATCCTCAATGACAAGCTCACCATCCATCAATAAACCAAACTGACTGGATCACCATCAATCAATAATGTCCACTGACTGGGCCATCATCAACTAATAGACCCCACTGACTGGATCATATTCAATTAATAATCCCCACTGACAATATCATTACCACTCATTAATCCCCATTGACTGAATCATCATCAATCAAATCTCCCCACCGACTGGATCACCATCAATCAATAATCCTCACTGAATGGATCATTATCAATCAATTATCCCTATTGATTGGATTATCATCAATCATTGGTCCCTGCTGACTGGATCATCATCAATCAATTATCCCCACTAAGTGTTACATCGTCAATCAAAAATGCCCACAGTCTGCATCATCATCAATCAATAATCCCCATTCACTGGATCATCATCAATCAATAATCCCCATTCACTGGATCGGCATAAATCAATAATCCACACTGACTGGATCATCATCGATCATTAATTGCCAATGTCTGGACAATAATCAAAAAATAATCCCCATTGACTGGATCATCCTCAATCAATATTCCCCACTGACTGGACCACCATCAATCAATATTCCCCATGCATTGGATCATCATTAGCCAATGATCCCCACTGACTCAATCATCATCAATCAATAATCCCCACTAAATGGATCATTATCAATCAATAGTCTCCATTGACTGTATCAAACTCCATCAATATTGCACATTCACTGGATCATCATCAATCAATAATCCTCACTGAATGGATCATCATGAATCCATAAACCTCACTGCCTGGATGATCAGCAATGAAGAGAGCTCACTGACTGGATCATCATCAATTAATCATCTTCACTGATTGTGAGGATCAAAATACTGGATCATCATCAATCAATTATCCGGATTATTGGTTGATCATGATCCAGTCAGTGGGGATTATTGATTAATGATGATCCAGTCAGTGGGGATTTTTGATTGATGATGATCCAGATGTTGAGGATTACAAATTCATGATTTTCCAGCCAGTGAGGGTTTTTCATTGATAATGATCAAGTCAGTGAGGATTATTGATTGATGATGATCCAGACAGTGAGGATTATTGATTGATGATGATCCAGACAGTGAGGATTATTGATTGATGATGATCCAGTCAGTGAGGATTATTGATTGATGATGATCCAGTCAGTGAGGATTATTGATTGAAGATGATCCAGTCAGTGAGGATTATTGATTGAAGATGATCCAGTCAGTGAGGATTATTGATTGATGATGATCCAGTCAGTGAGGATTATTGACTGATGACCATCCAGTGAATGGGGAATATTGATTGATGATGATCCAGTCAGTGAGAATTATAGATTGATGATGATCCAGTCGCTGGGGATTATTGATTGATGATCATCCATTAGTGAGGATTATTGATTGATGATGAACTAGTGAATGGGGAATATTGATTGATGATGATCCAATCAATGGGGACTTTTGATTAACGATGATCCAGTCAGTTATTATTTATTGATTGACACTGATCCAGTCAATGAGGATTATTGATTGATGGTGATCCAGTTAATGTGGAATATTGATTGATTCTGATACAGTCAATGGGGACTATTGATTCATGATGATCCAGTCAGTAGGTATTATGTATTAATGATGATCCGGTCAGTGTGGATTAATGATGGACGATGATTCTGTAAGTGAGGATCATTGATTGATGATGATCCAGTCAGTGGGGATTATTGATTGAAAATGATCCCTTCAGTGAGGATTATCGATTGATGATCATCCAGTCATTGGGATCTTTGATTGATGATGATCCAATCAGTGATGATGATCAGTTGATGATGATCCAGGCAGTGAGGTTTCTTGATTCATGATGATCCAGTCAGTGGGGATTATTGATTGATGAAGATCCAGTCAGCGAGGATTATTGATCGATGATGATCCAGTCAGTGATGATGATCAGTTGATGATGATCCAGGCAGTGAAGTTTCTTGATTCATGATGATCCATTCAGTGAGGATTATTGATTGATGCTAATCCAGTTGGTGGGGATTATTGATTGATGGTGACCCAGTGAATGGTGACTATTGATTAATGATGATCCAGTCAGTAGGTATTATTGATTGATGGTGATCCAGTCAGTGGGGAGTGTTTATTGATGATCATCTAGTCAGTGTGGACTATTTATTGATGATCATCCATGCTGACCCAGGGAATGTGGAATATTGATTGATGATAATCCAGTCTATGGGGACTATGGATTGATGTTGATCCAGACAGTGAGGATTATTGATTGATGTTGATCCAGACAGTGAGGGTTATTGATTGATGCTAATCCAGTTGGTGGGGATTATTGATTGATGGTGACCCAGTGAATGGTGACTATTGATTAATGATGATCCAGTCAGTAGGTATTATTGATTGATGGATGATCCAGTCAGTGGGGAGTTTTTATTGATGATCATCTAGTCAGTGTGGACTATTTATTGATGATCATCCATGCTGACCCAGGGAATGTGGAATATTGATTGATGATAATCCAGTCTATGGGGACTATGGATTGATGTTGATCCAGACAGTGAGGATTATTGATTGATGTTGATCCAGACAGTGAGGATTATTGATTGATGATGACCCAGACAGTGAGGATTATTGATTGATGATGACCCAGTCAGTGTGGATTATTGATTGATGTTGATCCAGACAGTGAGGATTATTGATTGATGATGACCCAGACAGTGAGGATTATTGATTGATGATGACCCAGACAGTGAGGATTATTGATTGATGATGACCCAGACAGTGAGGATTATTGATTGATGATGATCTGATCAATGTGGAATATTGATTGATGGTGATCCAGTCAGTGGGAATAATTAATTGATGATGATCTAGTCAGTGGGAATAATTGATTGATGATGATCCAGTCAGTGGGAATAATTGATTGATGATGATCTAGTCAGTGGGAATAATTGATTGATGATGATCCAGTCAGTGGAAATAATTGATTGATGATGATCCAGTCAGTGGGAATAATTGATTGATGATGATCCAGTCAGTGGGAATAATTGATTGATGATGATCCAGTCAGTGGGAATAACTGATTGATGAAGATCCAGTCAGTGGGAATAATTGATTGATGATGATCCAGTCAATGGGAATAATTGATTGATGATGATCCAGTCAGTGGGAATAATTGATTGATGAAGATCCAGTCAGTGGGAATAATTGGTTGATGATAATACAGTAAACGGGGTTGATTGATGACAATCCAGTCAGTGGGTATTATCATTTTATTATGATCCAGTCAGTGCAGGTTATTGACTGATGGTAATCCAGTCAGTTTGGGTTATTGATTGATGCTATTCAGGCACTTCAGATTGCTGATTGATGATGATCCAGTCTATGGGGATTATTGAATGATGATGATCCAGTCAGTGAGGATATTTGATTGACGATGATCCAGTCAATGGTGATCACTGATTGGTGACAATGCAGTCAGTTGGGATTATTGGCTGATGATGATCCAGCCTATGGGAATTATTGCTGGATGATGATCCAGTCAGTGGGGACTGTTGATTGATGATGATCCAGACAGTTGGGAATATTGATTTATGATGATCCAATCAATGGAGATTATTCTTTTATTATGATCGAGGCAGTGGGGATTATTGATTAATGATGATCCAGCCAGTGAGAATTTTTGATTGATGATGATATGGTGAGTGTGGACTAGTGACTGATGATGATCCAGTCAGTGGTGATCATTGATCAATTATGGTCCAATCAGTGATGATGAACAATTGATGATAAAGTCAGTGGGGACTATTGATTGATGATGATACAGTCAGTAAAAATGATTGATTGATGATAATCTAGTCAATAGGGATTATGGATTAACTATGATCTAGTGACGGGGAATTATTGACTGATGATAAGCACAGAATCACAGAATCACAGTGCAGAAGAGGCCCTTCGGCCCATTGAATCTGCACCGACACGTGAGAAACACCTGACCTACCTACCTAATCCCATTTACCAGCACTTGGCCCACAGCCTTGAATGTTATGACGTGCCAAGTGCTCATCTAGGTACTTTTAAAAGGATGTGAGGCAACCCGCCTCCACCACCCTCCCAGGCAGCGCATTCCAGACCATCACCGCCCTCTGGGTAAAAAAGATTTTCCTCACATCCTCCCTAAACCTCCTGCCCCTCACCTTGAACTTATGTCCCCTTGTGACTGACCCTTCAACTAAGGGGAACAGCTGCTCCCTATCCACCCTGTCCATGCCCCTCATAATCTTGTACACCTCGATCAGGTCACCCCTCAGTCTTCTCTGCTCCAATGAAAACAATCATGCGATAACATCGAGAGTCCCACATGGTATGTTGCCTGCCCGGTGCCAGGGTGAGGGACATCTCTGACCGGTTTGAAAGGATATTGGAGAGGGAGGGGGAGGATCCAGTTGTTGTGGTCCACGTCGGGACAAATAACATAGGTAAGACTAGGAAAGAGAACCTGTTTGGGGATTATCAGGAACTAGGAACTAAATTAAAGAACAGATTCTCAAGGGTTATAATCTCCGGATTACTACCCAAGCCACGTGCAAATTGGCATAGGGACGCGAGAATAAGGGAAGTAAACACGTGGCTAAAGGAGTGGTGCGGGAAAGAGGGGTTCCATTTTGTGGGGCACTGGCATCAGTATTGGAACAGGAGGGATCTGTACCGTTGGGATGGTCTCCACCTGAACCGATCTGGGACCAATGTTCTAGTGAAAAGGATAAATAGGGTGGTCAACAGGACTTTAAACTAGAAAGTGGGGGGGGAGGGAAGGGTAAAAGTCCAAGAAGTATGACTAATGGGAAACAAAGCAGCAGGTTAGCGTGTGGGGGGATAGATTCAACTTCATGGAAAATTATGAAAAAACTGAAAAGAAAGGAGAGCCCAGGAGAGGCTATTAAAGTCCACAGAACACAAAATAGGACAGAGTGTTTGGAACGGGCTAGGAATCTAACTTCAAGCACATCAGATAAAGGGACGACAATGAGAAAGGGGACGGGAAATACAGGACTGAAGGTGTTGTATCTGAATGCACGTAGTATACAAAATAAGGTAAATGAGCTTGTGGCGCAGATTGAAATTGGCAGGTATGATGTGGTGGGCATTACGGAGACATGGCTGCAAGGGGATCAGGACTGGGAGCTAAATATCCAAGGATATACATCCTATCGAAAAGATAGGCAGGTTGGGAGAGGGGGTGGGGATGCTTTGTTAGTAAGAAATGAAATTAAATCGATAGCAAGAAATGATGTAGGGTCAGATGATGTAGAATCTGTGTGGGTAGAGTTGAGGAACCGCAAAGGTAAAAAAACCATAATGGGAGGTATGTACAGGCCTCCGAACAGTAGTCAGGATGTGGGGCACAAGATACACCAGGAGATAGAAAAGGTGTGTAAGAAAGGCAAGGTTAGAGTGTTCATGGGGGATTTCAATATGCAGGTAGACTGGGAAAATCAGGTTGGTAGTGGATCCCAAGAAAAGGAATTTGTGGAATGTCTACGAGATGGCTTTTTGGAGCAGCTTGTGGTGGAGCCCACTAGGGAACAGGCAATTCTAGATTTAGTGATGTGTAATGAGGCAGATTTGATAAGGGAGCTTAAGGTGAAGGAACCCTTAGGAGGAAGTGACCATAATATGATAGAATTTACCCTGCAATTTGAGAGGAAAAAGCTGGAATCAGATGTAACGGTATTACAGTTGAATAAAGGCAACTACAGAGGCATGAGGGAGGAGCTGGCCAGAATTGACTGGGAGATGAGCCTAGCAGGAAAGACAGTGGAACAGCAATGGCAGGAGTTTCTGGGAGTAATTTGGAAGACACAGCAAAAATTCATCCCTAGGAAGAAGAAGCATACTAAAGGGAGGACGAGGCAACCATGGCTGACAAGGGAAGTCAGGGACAGCATAAAAGCTAAAGAGAAAGCATACAATGCGGCGAAGAGCAGTGGGAAACCAGGGGATTGGGAAGCCTACAAAGACCAACAGAGGACAACTAAAAAAGAATAAGGAGGGAGAAGATTAAATATGAGGGTAAACTAGCCAGTAATATAAAAGAAGATTGCAAGAGTTTTTTTAGATATATAAAGGGTAAGAGAGAGGCAAAAGTGGACATTGGGCCGCTGGAAAATGACGCTGGAGAAGTAGTGGGGAACAAAGAAATGGCGGAGGAACTGAATAGGTACTTTGCGTCAGTCTTCACAGTGGAAGACACGAGTAACATCCCCAAAGTTCAATAGAGTCGGGGGGCAGAGGTGAGTATGGTGACCATTACCAAGGAGAAGGTGCTAGGAAAACTGAAAGGTCTGAAGGTGGATAAATCACCTGGACCTGATGAATTACACCCCAGAGTTCTGAAGGAGATAGCTGAAGAGATAGTGGAGGCATTAGTGGTGATCTTTCAGGAATCACTGGAGTCAGGGAGGGTCCCAGTGGACTGGAAAATCGCTAATGTAACCCCCCTGTTTAAGAAGGGAGTGAGGCAAAAGACGGGAAATTACAGGCCGATTAGCCTGACCTCGGTCGTTGGTAAGATTTTAGAGTCCATTATTAAGGATGAGATTTCAGAATACTTGGAAGTCCATGGTAAAATCGGGCAAAGTCAGCATGGTTTCATCAAGGGGAGGTCATGCCTGACAAATCTGTTAGAATTCTTTGAGGAGGTAACGAGTAGGTTAGACAAAGGAGAGCCAATGGATGTTATCTACTTGGACTTCCAGAAGGCCTTTGACAAGGTGCCGCACAGGAGGCTGCTCAGTAAGATAAGAGCCCATGGTGTTAGAGGCAAGGTACTAGCATGGATAGAAGATTGGCTGTCTGGCAGGAGGCAGAGAGTGGGGATAAGGGGGTCCTTCTCAGGATGGTGGCCGGTGACTAGTGGAGTTCCGCAGGGGTCAGTGTTGGGACCACAACTTTTCACTTTATACATCAATGATCTAGATGAAGGAACTGAGGGCATTCTGGCTAAGTTTGCAGATGATACAAAGATAGGTGGAGGGACAGGTAGTATTGAGGAGGCAGGGAGGCTGCAGAAGGATTTGGACAGGTTAGGAGAATGGGCAAAGAAGTGGCAGATGGAATACAGCGTGGGGAAGTGTGAGGTCATGCACTTTGGTAGGAAGAATAGAGGCATAGACTATTTTCTAAATGTGGAGAGAATTCAGAAATCTGGAGTGCAAAGAGACTTGGGAGTCCTAGTCCAGGATTCTCTTAAGGTTAACTTGCAGGTTGAGTCAGTAGTTAGGAAGGCAAATGCAATGTTGGCATTTATTTTGAGAGGACTAGAATATATAAGCAGGGATGTGCTGCTGAGGCTTTATAAGGCTCTGGTCAGACCACATTTAGAATATTGTGAGCAATTTTGGGCCCCGTATCTCAGGAAGGACATCCTAGCCCTGGAGAGGGTCCAGAGGAGGTTCACGAGAACGATCCCAGGAATAAAAGGCTTAACATATGAGGAACGTTTGAGGTCTCTGGGTCTATACTCGATGGAGTTTAGAAGGATGAGGGGGGATCTGATTGAAACTTACAGAATACTGAAAGGCCTGGATAGAGTGGACGTGGGGAAGATGTTTCCATTAGTAGGAGAGACTAGGACCCGAGGGCACAGCCTCAGAGTAAAGGGAAGACCTTTAAGAGCAGAGATGAGGAGAAACTTCTTTAGCCAGAGAGTGGTGAACCTATGGAATTCATTGCCACAGAAGGCTGTGGAGACCAGGTCATTGAGTGTATTTAAGACCGAGATAGATAGGTTCTTGATTGGTAAGGAGATCAAAGGTTAAGGGGAGAAGGCGGGAGAATGGGGTTGAGAAACTTATCAGCCATGATTGAATGGCGGAGCAGACTCGATGGGCCGAATGGCCTAATTTCTGCTCCTATGTCTTATGGTCTTATGGCCTAACCCAAGTCTATCCAATCTCTCTTCATAACTTAAATGTTTCATCCCAGGCAACATCCTGGTGAATCTCCTCTGCACCCCCTCCAGTGCAATCACATCCTTCCTATAATGTGGCGACCAGAACTGCACACAGTACTCCAGCTGTGGCCTCACCAAGGTTCTATACAACTCCAACATGACCTCACTGTTAACCACCCGGCCAATCTTTGTGTCATCCGCAAACTTACTAATCCTACCCCTCACATAGTCATCTATGTCGTTTATATAAATGACAAGTAATAGGGACTGAGCACAGATCCATGTGGTATGCCACTGGACACTGGCTTCCAGTCACTAAAGCATCCTTCTGTCATCACCCTCTGTCTCCTACAACTAAGCCAATTTTGAATCCACCTTATCAAATTACCCTGTATCCCATGTGCCTTTGCCTTCTTTATAAGTCTCCCATGTGGGACCTTGTCAAAGGCTTTGCTGAAATCCATATAAACTACATCAACTGCACTACCCTCATCTACACACCTGGTCACCTCCTCAAAAAATTCAATCAAATTTGTTAGGCATGACCTCCCTCTGACAAAGCCATGCTGACTATCCCTGATCAAACCTTGTCTCTCCAAGTGGAGATAGATTCTCTCCTTCAGAAATTTCTCCAATAGTTTCCCTACCACTGACGTGAGACTCACTGGCCTGTAGTTCCCTGGCTTATCTCCACAACCCTTCTTAAATAGTGGAACCACATTAGCTGTTCTCCAGTCCTCTGGCACCTCCCCCGCTGCCAGAGAGGAATTAAAAAGTCGGGTCAGAGCCCCTGTGATCTCCTCCCTTGCCTCCCTCAGCAGCCTGGGACACAAATCATCAGGAGCTGGAGATTTGTCCACTTTTAAACCTGCCAACACCTCCAATACCTTGTCACTCCCTATATCAATTTGTTTAAGAACCTCACAGTCTCTCTCCCCGAGTTCGATACCTTCATCCTCATTCTCTTGGGTGAAGACGGACGTGAAGTATTCGTTCAACACTCTACCGATGTCCTCTGGCTCCACCCATAGATTGCCCCCTTGGTCCCTTATGGGCCCTACTCTTTCCCTGGTTATCCTCTTCCCATTGATAGACTTATAGAATATCTTGGGATTTTCCCTACTTTTACCAGCCAGAGCTTTCTCATATCCCCTCTTTACTCTCCTAATTGCTTTCTTAAGCTCCACCCTGCACTTTCTGTACTCCACTAATCCCTCTGCTGATTTGCTTCCCTTGTACCTGCTAAAAGCCTCTCTTTTCAAGAAGGAGTTAGATATAGCTCTTGGGGCGAAAGGGATCAAAGGGTATGGGGAGAAAGCGGGAGCAGGCTATTGAGTTGGATGATCAGCCATGATCATAATGAATGGCGGAGCAGGCTCGAAGGGCCGAATGGCCTAATCCTGCTCCTAGTTTCTATGTTTCTATGTTTCTAATTGGGTTTTTAATGACCTTAAGTGGCCTTTGATTGTTGGTGGGTGTGGCTCTGACACCTGCGCCAACCCCTGACCTGAAGATTGCGCACGTGCATGATGATGTCAGGACGCTATTTCTGTTTGGGTCAGGCACGTGCCTGCCTGTGGGGTGCAAAATTCTGGCCATAGGCTCCACCAGGTCAACCCAAGGCCCTCCTAGAAATGCAGCCATCACTCACTTTGGATAAGTTGGTGATCTGGTCTACTTCATACCAATTGCAGCACAGGCCCATCGAGGCTACTTGTTTATCTCTGTCGATGATGCCGGCTGCTATATCGACGGAGCACAGTTTATCAAGTCAAGGTATCTGAATGCTACAAGGATCTTTCTGTACAGACTCTGCAACCTGCTCCACTTCCTCCGATGGTTCTACCAGCCATAGCGAATGGTCCAGCCCGTTCCTACAAGCCCTAACATACTGGCTGAACTGTCCAGCCCTTACACAGGTCTAATGCTGTCACATGTAGGCCCAATCACAAACTCCACAGCCTATGATGGACCCCCCGCCCAACCCCCAGTCCTGTCCTAATCACTAACTTTGTGAAAGTTTACCCTGAGCTTCCCCCAACAGTGCAGAGACACCAATACCTGATCCAGAGCCATGCTCTGTATTTCCTTCTAGTTGTGTTATTGGTGAAGAGTTCGGCCAATGGAAATCCTGAGGTGCTAAGTTCACCATCATACTGGCCACGTGCTGAGTCTACTCACCACCCAGAGAGCAGCAAGTGACTCACTCAGTGAAGCTGCAGCATCTGGAGACTAAAGTGTGATCATTTCTAACTTATAGGAACCAGAAGACATCATTACGGGAAATTAATGTGCACACGGATCAACCTTTCTAATTGCTGAAATGTCCTTAAAATCAACTTTGGGAGTTCCAAAGATGTGACACAATCTTCTTCAGTCCTTGTTACAGTTCCCCTGGACTTTGGCTGTTTTACCCTCAGACTATCTGACGTTAGGAACATCGCTCAGTGCTGTGACGTACTGTTGTTTACATTGTTATTCTGTCTTTATTTCCTTTTCCAGCAGCTCACTGCGATCCGACATCTTTTCATCTTGTACTAATGATATGAGTTTTCTGGAGAACTTCCTGCTGAATCTACCTGGCCACACTGACACACTCGCCCCGTGACCTCTGAACTTACTCACACTCGCCCCGTGACCTCTGAACTTACTCACACTCGCCCCGTGACCCCTGAACTTACTCACACTCACCCCGTGACCCCTGAACTTACTCACACTCGCCCCGTGACCCCTGAACTTACTCACACTCGCCCCGTGACCCCTGAACTTACTCACACTCGCCCCGTGACTCCTGAATCCCTCATATTCGCTCTGTGACCCTTGAACTTGCACACTCACACTCTGACCGCTGAAACTCTCAATGACACTGTGACCTCAGCCCCATTAGGTGACACCAGGATCATTAATAACCCAATGAAGCAGGACTTTAACAACAGACTACTCACCACTTGGAAATCAAATAAATCCTCGCTTATTGAGGCTCACTTCAATTTCATTGTCTAGGGTAGTGTGTGTGCCCTTGTGCATGTATGTGTATGCCTGTCCATGTCCGTGTGTGCCCATGTGTATGCGTGTGCCTGTGCCCATATTGTTCATGTGTGTATTTGTGCCTGTGCCCATATTGTTCATGTGTGTATTTGTGCCTGTGCCCATATTGTTCATGTGTGTATTTGTGCCTGTGTCTGTGCCCATATTGTTCATGCGTGTATTTGTGCCTGTGTGTGCCTGTGCCCATATTGTTCATGTGTGTATTTGTGCCTGTGCCCATATTGTTCATGTGTGTATTTGTGCCTGTGTGTGCCTGTGCCCATATTGTTCATGTGTGTATTTGTGCCTGTGTGTGCCTGTGCCCATATTGTTCATGTGTGTATTTGTGCCTGTGTGTGCCTGTGCCCATATTGTTCATGTGTGTATTTGTGCCTGTGCCCATATTGTTCATGTGTGTATTTATGCCTGTCTGTGCCTGTGCCCATATTGTTCATGTGTGTATTTATGCCTGTCTGTGCCTGTGCCCATATTGTTCATGTGTGTATTTATGCCTGTCTGTGCCTGTGCCCATATTGTTCATGCGTGTATTTGTGCCTGTGTGTGCCCCTGTGTTTCCATGTGTGTTATAAGATTGAGAGGAGGTCTCTGGGGCTGGGATCCGGATGGGTCTGAGTGTGGGGGTGGGTTAATTGGGATCTCGGAGGACAGAAGGATACAGCCAGGACCATTGGGTGATGGAGGGAGAGGCCAAGGGGGGAGATCCAGGGATTCTGATCTGTTATGACTCACAGTAAGTATTTAAACTCAGTGGTTTGACTCTGTCCTCAATCCTTCCCTCAGACTAGGGCTTCTTACAGATTAACACTAAACTTTACACAGCTGCTTTCTAAGGTCCAGGACTTATCACCTCGAGCCTAAGCTTCATTTGCAATTCCTGTGTGACACTTAAACAGAAAATGAGAATCAGCCTGGTTTCTAATAACCCTATTTTCCTGGTCCACAACAGACTTTACCTCTCTGTCTGATCCCAAGCTGGGCTGCTTGTTTTCACTGTGAGGGTTAGTGTAGATTTATTTATTTTTATTCATTCATGGGATGTGGGCTTTGCTGGCTGGGCCAGCATTTATTGCCCATCCCTAATTGCCCTTGAGAAGGTGGTGGTGAGCTGCCTTCTTGAGCCGCTACAGTCCATGTGGTATAGGTACACCCACAGTGCTGTTAGGGAGGGAGTTCCAGGATTTTGACCCAGCGATAGTGAAGGAACGGCGATATATTTCCAAGTCAGGATGGTGAGTGACTTGGAGGGGAACTTCCAGGTGGTGGTGTTCCCATCTATCTGCTGCCCTTGTCCTTCTAGATGGTAGTGGTCGTGGGTTTGGAAGGTGCTGTCCAAGGAGCCGTGAATTCCTGCAATGCATCTTGTAGATGGTACACACACTGCTTGATGTGGTATCTTTGATGAATGGACCACAGGAGACTCAGGTACAGGTCACGATCGTTTATTCGAGCAATTGCAAGGAGGGCACTATCTCAATGCAGCTTGAGATAGCACTCTGCTAAATTACAAGTGTTCATCATATTTATATATTATTGGTCACGTACAAGAACAGTTTCCAGATTTCAATCTTGTCAGCATACAGGTTTACATTAAACAGACATCTGGTAACAGGTACATGCATCGTGTGTCCCTATTTTTCACCCAGGCAGAGACCTTCCCTCCGGGACTATCTGTACTTCCCCTATCTGTTGAAGAGCACACTTAATCTTAGTTGTTATTGCCAATGCTCTGACTGCAGTCCGGCTCCCAAGGCCTTTCTGTTGTATGCAGGCCCTAAGGCTGTGCAAGGTTTATCTGGTAACCTTTAACTGCCAATGTGTATGGAGATTTTAAGTAATTCATTCCCTTTCAATAAGTTCTAACTATACCCCTATATTCCCCCTAATAATTACTGTATCCATTTATTTCCCCCTAACACTGCTGTTACTGTGCGTCGGTGGTGGAGGGAGTGAATGTTTGTGGATGGGGTGCCGATCAAGCGGCTGCTTTGTCCTGGACGGTGTCCAGCTTCTTGAGTGTTGTGGGAGCTGCACTCATCCAGGCAAGTGGGGAGTATTCCATCACACTCCTGACTTGTGCCTTGTAGATGGTGGACAGGCTTTGAGGAGTCAGGAGGTGAGTTACTCATCGCAGGATTCCCAGCCTCTGACCTGGTCTTGTAGCCACAGTATTTATATGGCTAGTCCAGTTCAGTTTCTGGTCAATGGTAAACCCCAGGATGTAGACAGTGGGTGATTCAGTGATGGTGATGCTATTGAACATCAAGGGGTGATGGTTGGATTCTCTCTTGTTGGAGATGGCCATTGCCTGACACTTGTGTGGCGCGAATGTTACTTGCCACTTGTCAGCCCAAGTCTGGATATTGTCCAGGTCTTGCTGCATTTGGACATGGGCTGCTTCAGTATCTGAGGAGTCGCTAATGGTGCTGAACATTGTGCAATCATCAGTGAACATCCCCACTTCTAACCTTAGGATGGAGGGAAGGTCATTGACGAAGCAGCTGAAGATGGTTGGGCCGAGGACACTACCCTGAGGAACTCCTGCAGTGATGTCCTGGAGCTGAGGTGACTGACCTCCAACAACCACAACCATCCTCCTTTGTGCTAGGTATGACTCCAACCAGTGGAGAGTTTTCCCCCTGATTCCCATTGACTCCAGTTTTGCTCGGGCTCCTTGATGCCACACTCAGTCAATGCAGCCTTGATGTCAAGGGCAGTCACTCTCACCTCACCTCGGGAGTTCAGCTCTTTTGTCCATGTTTGAACCAAGGCTGTAATGAGGTCAGGAGCTGAGTGGCCCTGGCAGAACCCAAACTGGGCACCAGTGAGCAGGTTATTGCTAAGCAAGTGCCGCTTGATAGACCTGTTGATGACCCCTTCCACTACTTTACTGATGATGGAGAGTAGACTGATGGGGCGGTAATTGGCCGGGTTGGATTTGTCCTGCTTTTTGTGTACAGGACATACCTGGGCAATTTTCCACATAGCCGGGTAGATGCCAGTGTTGTAGCTGTACTGGAACAGCTTGGCTAGGGGCGCGGCATGTTCTGGAGCACAAGTCTTCAGTACTATTGCTGGAATATTGTCAGGGCCCATAGCCTTTGCAGTATCCAGTGCCTTTAGCCGTTTCTTGATATCACGTGGAGTGAATTGAATTGGCTGAAGACTGGCATCTGTGACGCTGGGGACCTCCGGAGGAGGCTGAGATGGATCATCCACTCGGCACTTCTGGCTGAAGATTGTTGCAAATGCTTCTGCCTTATCTTTTGCGCTGCTGTGCTGGGCTCCTCCATCATTGAGAATGGGAATATTTGTGGAGCCTCCTCCTCCAGTGAGTTGTTTAATTGTCCACCACCATTCACAACTGGATGTGGCAGGACTGCAGAGCTTAGATCTGATCCGTTGGTTGTGGGATCGCTTAGCTCTGTCTATCTCTTGCTGCTTATACTGCCACCTCTGCTGGGCCTGTCCTGCCATTGGGACAGGACATATCCAGGGATGGGGATGTGGTGTCTGGGATATTGGGCAGAATTTTCTGCCCGTCGGGCGGGCGGGGAAATGATCCCCGCCGGAGAAGTGGGCCCCGCCGCCATTTTACGTGGGTGGACTAATTAATCCACCCGGCGTCACGCCCGGCGGGATGTACTATACGCTTCCTGTGTGGGCAGAGGGGGATTCCCCAAATGCGAGGGTGCGCTGTTTCGCACATGTGCACTAAAGAGCCCACATCTCACTGAGGCTAAGTGCTGCCTCAGGGAGATTGCTGACAGTTTTAAAAATGTTAAAAATAGAAAAAAATAATCCTTAACATGTCCCCCTCAATGTCACAAGAGATGGGACATGTTCATAAATTTCACTCAAACTTTATTAAACTTTTTAAATCCCTACATGAAAGTTCATCCCTCCAGTGGATGAGGTTTCATGTTTTCTCTATTGCCCGCCAGGGGTTTCCTGGTCTGCCCAGCAGCCTTAAGGTTGGACGAGCAGGTCCTTTAATTGTTTCAATGATCCTGTCAATGGCCTCAATTGGCCAATGACAGGTCGGCGGGCGGACAGCTGATTTCGCTGTCCCCCTGCCTTCCGGAATATTTAAATGGGGCAGGATGACATCGGGGGTTCCGCCCACCATCATCCCCCATCATTTTCCTCTCTCCCCCTGCTCACCAACAGAAAAATTCAGCCCATTATCTATAAGGTATGATTCCGTGAGGATGACTATGTCAGGCTGTTGCTCTCCCAATTTTGGCTCTAACCCCCAGATGTTAGTCAGGAGGACTTTGCTGGGTCGACAGGGCTGAGATTGCCGTTGTTGTTTCCGGTGCCAAGGGCAACGTGTGGTCCGTCCGGTTTCATTCCTTTTTTGAGACGCTGTAGCGGTTTGATACAACTGAGCGGTTTGCTAGGGCATTTCAGAGAGTCACCCACATTGCTGTGGGACTGGAGTCACATGTAGGCCAGACCAGGTAAGGACAGCAGATTTCCTTCCCTAAAGGACATTAGTGAACCAGATGGGTTTTTACAACAATCGACAATGGTTTCATGGTCATCATCAGACTTTTAATTCCAGATTTTTATTGAATTCAAATTCCACCATCTGCCGATTTGAACCTGGGGCCCCAGAGCATGACCCTGGGGCTCTGCATTACCAGCCCAGTGACAATATCACTACACCATCACCTCCCCTAATTTATTAGAATTCTTTGAGGAGGTAACAAGCAGGTGAGATAAAGGGGAACCTGTAGATGTAATATATTTGGATTTCCAAAAGGCGTTTGATAAGGTATCTCACATAAGGCTACTTAATAAGATAAGAGTCCATGGTGTTGGGGTAGTATATTAGCATGGATAGAGAACTGGCTAACTAATAGAAGACAGAGAGTTGGGATAAGGGGGGACATTTTTGGGATGGAAACCTGTAACTAGTGGAGTGCCACAGGGATCAGTGCTGGGGCCACAATTATTTACAATATATATTAATGTCTTGGATGAGGGAAGTGAATGTACTATCGCCAAGTTTGTGGATGACACAAAACTAGGTGGGAAGACAAGTGGTGAGGATGACACAAGGAGTCTACAGAGGGATATAGACGGGTTAAGTGAGTGGGCAAAAACTAGGCAGATGGAATATAATGTGGGAAAATGTGAGGTTCTGCACTTTGGCAGAAAGAATAGAGGAGCTGAATATTATTTAACTGGAGAAAGACTGCAGAAAGCTGCAGCACAGAGGGATTTGGGGGTCCTTGTGCATGAATCACAAAAAGCTAACATACAAGTTCAGCAGGTAATAGGGAAGGCAAATGGAATATTGGCCTTTATTTCAAAGGGAATGGGGTATAAAAATAGGGAAGTCTTGCTAAAACTATACAAGGCACTAGTTAGGCCACACCTAGAATACTGTGAACAGTTTTGTTCCCCTTATCTAAGGAGAGATATACTGGCATTGGAGGCAGTCCAGAGAAGGTTCACTAGGTTGATCCCGGGTATGGAGGGATTTTCTTATGAGGAGAGGTTGAGTAGGTTGGGCCTGCACTCATTGCAGTTTAGAAGAATGAGAGGTCACCTTATTGAAACATATAAGATTCTTAGGGGGTTTGACAGGGTAGATGCTGAGAGGTTGTTTCCCCTTGTGGGAAAGTCTAGGACCAAAGGGCATAATCTCAGAGTAAGGGGACACCCATTTAAGACAGAGATGAGGAGGAATTTCTTCTCTCAGAGGGTAGTCAATCTGTGGAATTCTTTACCGCAGAGGGCTGTAGAGGCTGGGTCATTAAGTATATTCAAGGCTGAGATAGACAGATTTTTAATCAGTAAGGGAATCAAGGGTTATGGGGAAAAGGCAGGAAAGTGGAGTTGAGGATTATCAGATCAGACATGATCTCATTGAATGGTCGAGCAGACTCGATGGGCCGAATGGCCTACTTCTGCTCCTACATCTTACGGTCAGAGACAGTGTTATGGCACAGCGAATGGTAAATACTGAGCTGCTCAAATCCCAAAGGGAAACTTGAAACTGCCACAGCTGTTTTGCAAATTGTATAGATTTTGAGATGTGTGCCTGGAATTCAGTAGTAATAAGACCACCAAATCTTATAGGTTTCTTACCAAACTAAATTAAACCTTTATTAATAGAAGAAATTATTTTAAACACATGCATAGATCTACAAATTACTACTGTGATAACTTCTAAATCCTCTAGTTAATCTAACTCCCAGTTACACTTCTGTTAAGGCAACAGTAAGACACATAGATTCTAAAAGACCCTGGCAAGGTGACACACAATATCCTGAACAATCCAACTCAAAGTGAGTTTTCTTAACTTCAGTTCTTTGTAGACAGCAGCTTGAGGTGTAGATGCTGAAGGCTTTTAACACCTGCTAGATCTTAAAATGCCTCCCTTTACACACAGCCTTCTCTCCTTTATACAATTTTCCCTCTTGAATGCAAATTCCCATTGTACAACAATTCCCATTGTTTCACTGTCTTTGGACTTTACCTCCCTGATCATAAAAATTTATCATAGTACCAATTTTACCAGTAATCTTTGGGAAAAATAAACACACTGTTTGAACTTCACCTGTCCAGGTGACACATTTCACCCCTCCTTTGAAAACAATTTAGCCTGGTTTATTTAAAAATGTAAATGTTCCCTTTACACCTATGTTTCCCTACTTAACATTTCAAACCTTGTTCATCTTCTACCACATCAAAGCCTTCAGACCAGCTGCCTTTAATCCAATTAAATCATACATAAACACACACAGACACACACACATAGGCACAGATATCATTATTTTACAATAAATTCCAATAACATTGTTATATCTTCCTTACAGATAGCCACGATCAAGAATTCATAGAGTGTATTCGGGACAGTTTCCCAGAGCAACATGTTGTGAATCCAACCAGGGATCAGGCTATTTTGGATCTGGTAATGTGTAATGAGGCATGTTTAATAAATGATCTCAGTGTAATAGAACCCCTAGGGAACAGTGACCTTTACATGGTAGAGTTTAAACATTCAGTTTGAGAGTGAGAAACTTGGGTTGGAAACAACTGTGCTAAATTTAAATAAGGGTAATTACAAAGGAATGAGGGCAGAGTTGGCTGGAGTGGACTGGGGAAGGAGTTTAGCAGAAAAGACAGATGATGAACAATGGCAGACGTTTAAGAAAATAGTTCATGGCTCACAAGATATATCCCAGTGAGGAAGAAGGATTGTAGGAAGGGGATAAACAAACCATGGTTAACCAAGGAAGTTAAGGACAGTATCATATTGAAAGAAAAAACATACAATGTGGCAAAGGTTAGTGGTAAACCAGAGGATTGGGAAAGTTTTAAAAACCAACGGAAGATGACCAAAAAAAATAAAGAGGGAAAAATTAAACTTTGAGGGTAAACTAACAAGTAATATAAAAGCAGGATAGATAAGGGGAATCAGTAGATGTAATCACAAGGGTTCAGTCCAGGGGCCACAATTATTGACAACATATATTAATGACTTGGATGAGGGAAGTGAATGTACTATCGCCAAGTTTGTGGATGACACAAAAATAGGTGGGAAGGCAAGTGGTGAGGATGACACAAGGAGTCTACAGAGGGATATAGACAGGTTAAGTGAGTGGGAATAAAACTAGGCAGATGGAATATAATGTGGGAAAATGTGAGGTTCTGCACTTTGGCAGGAAGAATAGAGGAGCTGAATATTATTTAAATGGAGAAAGACTGCAGAAAGCTGCAGCACAGAGGGATTTGGGGGTCCTTGTGCATGAATCACAAAAAGCTAACATACAAGTTCAGCAGGTAATAGGGAAGGCAAATGGAATGTTGGCCTTTATTTCAAAGGGAATGGAGAATAAAAATAGGGAAAATAAAGGCAAAATACTGCGGATGCTGGAAATCTGGAACAAAAACAAAAAATGCTGGAAAAACTCAGCAGGTCTGACAGCGTCAGCAGAGAGAGAGACAGAATTAACGTTTTGAGTCCGTATGACTTCCTCAGAGTTTGTGTTGATAAAAATAGGGAAGTGTTGCTAAAACTATACAAGGCACTAGTTAGGCCACACCTAGAATACTGTGAACAGTTTTGGTTCCCTTATCTAAGGAAAGATATACTGGCACTGGAGACAGTCCAGAGAAGGTTCACTAGGTCGATCCCGGGTATGGAGGGATTTTCTTATGAGGAGAGGTTGAGTAGGTTGGGCCTGCACTCATTGGAGTTTAGAAGGAGAGGTGAAAAATGAGAGTGGGTGAAGGAGCAGATTGTACCATTTGGAAGCTTATGCAGAGATTACCTGTCCACTGGGGCTGATGAGTGGCAATACCAGAATCTGACAAGGTGATGTATGAGCCACATGGAGGAAGGATTGAGAGCATCTTGTATGTTTTAATGAAAGATCTCAAGCCAGAAACCTTCTCCAGTGGAGGGGAGGTAGAGAGGGTAGCCATGTGGTATGGGCTAGCTTACAAGGTGCCCTGAGCACTAAAGCATCCTAGGATAGGGGTAATCAGATAGCAGTCTTAGGGGCAGGTAGGTGTGGGTCACATGGGGACAGATATTGTACAACACGTTACCAGTTGTGAAGAGGTTTGTCAGGACTGTCACCACCACAGTAGAGGTCGTCAGCAAGTGTGACAACTATCTCTACAACTGGAAGGTCACCGGGGACATGAGGTGTCAATTCTTCGAGGTCAGTTTCAGGTTCAGGCATTGCCCACGGCAGGTCCAGGGTACACATGAGCAGCTTTATAGTGTGCCAGCACTCCACAGTACTACATGGAAGGTGCTAATGGAATCTGCTAAAAGGTGTTGGTTAGACCACTTGCAATGATGTGTTTCCACTGACAATCTTGTGTAAAGTTGCATCAACATCTGGAATGAGAGGATTGTGGTTTTCTATAGCGCCCAACATCGGCAAATTGAAAACCCCAGTGACTTCTTCATGAGAAATGATGAATTAAAGTTAGTCCCCAGTGAGCCCCACATCTTCAGGACCAGCAAAGACTCCAAAGCTTCAAGGCCAATAAATCGCTGTAGCTCTGGCACAGGTTGTACATGTGGACATGAGAACAGAGTCTTCAGGAGAGAGTGCGGAGATGTAACAGCACAGAGTGTCAATCCAACAAGAGTCTTACAGTTTCAGCCGCGTTGATTGGTTAGTGTGAGCTGACACCAGTACACCCAGCAACACAGAGTTCTCCAATTGGCTGAATGTTCAGCACTTATTTCAACATCTCCTTGAAACAGGATTGAGCCATTTCTGGGAAACAGGCAAGTGCATGAGGAACTGCAGAACTTTAACTGCTTGTTACTGTCGGCTAATCTGTTTGGACAATACCCTGACTATTTCTCTTTGTAAATATACACACAGCTCAAAACAATTGTCATAAGATGAGGGTCAGGTGCTGTGACCTGGACTAACTGCACCAGCAGGAGATTTGTAAATGATAACAGTACCAGGCATTGGGTCTCCATCTCCACAGACACATTCCCCTCTCTGGATATTCACAGACACATCCCCCTCTCTGGATATTCAGAGACACATTCCCCTCTCTGGATATTCACAGACACATTCCTCTCTCTGGATATTCACAGACACATTCCCCTCTCTGGATATTCACAGACACATTCCCCTCTCTGGATATTCACAGACACATTCCCCTCTCTGGATATTCACAGACACATTCCCCTCTCTGGATATTCACAGACACATTCCCCTCTCTGGATATTCACAGACACATTCCCCTCTCTGGATATTCACAGACACATTCCCCTCTCTGGATATTCACAGACACATTCCCCTCTCTGGATATTCACAGACACATTCCCCTCTCTGGATATTCACAGACACATTCCCCTCTCTGGATATTCACAGACACATTCCCCTCTCTGGATATTCACAGACACATTCCCCTCTCTGGATATTCACAGACACATTCCCCTCTCTGGATATTCACAGACACATTCCCCTCTCTGGATATTCACAGACACATTCCCCTCTCTGGATATTCACAGACACATTCCCCTCTCTGGATATTCACAGACACATTCCCCTCTCTGGATATTCACAGACACATTCCCCTCTCTGGATATTCACAGACACATTCCCCTCTCTGGATATTCACAGACACATTCCCCTCTCTGGATATTCACAGACACATTCCCCTCTCTGGATATTCACAGACACATTCCCCTCTCTGGATATTCACAGACACATTCCTCTCTCTGGATATTCACAGACACATTCCCCTCTCTGGATATTCACAGACACATTCCCCTCTCTGGATATTCACAGACACATTCCCCTCTCTGGATATTCACAGACACATTCCCCTCTCTGGATATTCACAGACACATTCCCCTCTCTGGATATTCACAGACACATTCCCCTCTCTGGATATTCACAGACACATTCCCCTCTCTGGATATTCACAGACACATTCCCCTCTCTGGATATTCACAGACACATTCCCCTCTCTGGATATTCACAGACACATTCCTCTATTCTGGATATTCACAGACACATTCCTCTCTCTGGATATTCACAGACACATTCCCCTATTCTGGATATTCACAGACACATTCCTCTCTCTGGATATTCACAGACACATTCCCCTCTCTGGATATTCACAGACACATTCCTCTCTCTGGATATTCACAGACACATTCCTCTCTCTGGATATTCACGGACACATTCCTCTCTCTGGATATTCACAGACACATTCCCCTCTCTGGATATTCACAGACACATTCCTCTCTCTGGATATTCACGGACACATTCCTCTCTCTGGATATTCACAGACACATTCCCCTCTCTGGATATTCACAGACACATTCCTCTCTCTGGATATTCACGGACACATTCCTCTCTCTGGATATTCACGGACACATTCCTCTCTCTGGATATTCACGGACACATTCCTCTCTCTGGATATTCACGGACACATTCCTCTCTCTGGATATTCACGGACACATTCCCCTATTCTGGATATTCACGGGACATTCCCCTATTCTGGATATTCACAGACACATTCCCCTATTCTGGATATTCACAGACACATTCCTCTATTTTGGATATTCACGGGGACATTCCCCTATTTAGGATATTCACAGACACATTCCCCTCTCTGGATATTCACAGACACATTCCCCTCTCTGGATATTCACAGACACATTCCCCTCTCTGGATATTCACAGACACATTCCCCTCTCTGGATATTCACAGACACATTCCCCTCTCTGGATATTCACAGACACATTCCTCTCTCTGGATATTCACAGACACATTCCCCTCTCTGGATATTCACAGACACATTCCCCTCTCTGGATATTCACAGACACATTCCCCTCTCTGGATATTCACAGACACATTCCCCTATTTAGGATATTCATGGGGACATTCCCCTATTCTGGATATTCACAGCCGGTTTCTTCTTTATTGCTGATGGTTGTTGTTTACTCAGAGACTTTGCAGGAGCTGGTGCTCTGTAACAAGAAGGATAAATGTTTGTTTATTGTGCTGCCTTATTAAACTGTTCATTCTGCAGAGTCATTAAACCACAAACAGGCGCCCAGCAATCTGAGTATTGGTGCAGATTACTGACTGCATCATGACCAGTTCACCAGCGGAACCAGCACCGCGATTCCTGGGATGAAGGTTGTTTGTCGTATGAGGAAAGGTTGAGCCTGTACCTCACTCCCCACCACCCCCCACTATCCCCCGCTTCACTCCACCCCCCATCACTCCCCCCCCCATCACTCCCCCCGCCCCTCACTCCCCCCGCCCCTCACTCCCCCCGCCCCTCACTCCCCCCTCCACTATCCCCCCCCCACCACTATCTATCTCCCCCCCAACTATTATCTCCCCCCCCCCACTATCCCTCTCGCTCCCACCACTCCCCCTGCCCCCCCCCTCCCCCCGCCCCAAATTCCGTGCCTGCTGACTGAATGTATTGTGGGGTGAGTGTGGGGGTGAGTAGGGAGGTTGTGCCCAGCCCAGCTCATCTATCCCAGGCTCCCATTCCCATTCCCGGCCACATCACCACCCGGCAAGGCCCCCGGACACCCAACTGAGTGTCTGTGACAGTCAATACAAACCAGCCGAGTGTCCGTGACAGTCAATACAAACCAGCCGAGTGTCCGTGACAGTCAATACAAACCAGCCGAGTGTCCGTGACAGTCAATACAAACCAGCCGAGTGTCCGTGACAGTCAATACAAACCAGCCGAGTGTCCGTGACAGTCAATACAAACCAGCCGAGTGTCCGTGACAGTCAATACAAACCAGCCGAGTGTCCGTGACAGTCAATACAAACCAGCCGAGTGTCTGACAGTCAATACAAACCAGCCGAGTGTCTGTGACAGTCAATACAAACCAGCCGAGTGTCTGTGACAGTCAATACAAACCAGCCGAGTGTCTGTGACAGTCAATACCAACCAGCCGAGTGTCTGTGACAGTCAATACAAACCAGCCGAGTGTCTGTGACAGTCAATACAAACCAGCCGAGTGTCTGTGACAGTCAATACAAACCAGCCGAGTGTCTGTGACAGTCAATACAAACCAGCCGAGTGTCTGTGACAGTCAATACCAACCAGCCGAGTGTCTGTGACAGTCAATACCAACCAGCCGAGTGTCTGTGACAGTCAATACAAACCAGCCGAGTGTCTGTGACAGTCAATACAAACCAGCCGAGTGTCTGTGACAGTCAGTACAAACCAGCCGAGTGTCTGTGACAGTCAATACAAACCAGCCGAGTGTCTGCGACAGTCAATACCAACCAGCCGAGTGTCTGTGACAGTTAATACAAACCTGGGCGTTAACACTGAGACCCGGAGCCCGGTCTTTCCCACAGGAGTCTGGACCAGGAGGGATTTCCTCACGGATGGTGCTGGATTCGCAGGATGTTTCCATGGGATGGGAAGCTGCTGAGGAAGCTGCTGATACCCTCCCTGAAACACAGAAATTACTCAGGGTTACATTCAGCTGAGGGGATGGGGAGGGGGTTTGGAGTGAAAACAAGCAGCAGCTCCCTCTCTGCTCAGTCCCATTGCAACCGGAGAAACTACACCGGAGAAACTACACCGGAGAAACTACACCGGAGAAACTACACCGGAGAAACTACACCGGAGAAACTACACCGGAGAAACTACACCGGAGAAACTACACCGGAGAAACTACACCGGAGAAACTACACCGGAGAAACTACACCGGAGAAACTACACCGGAGAAACTACACCGGAGAAACTACACCGGAGAAACTACACCGGAGAAACTACAGAGACACGAGCACATGTAAAACAGCTGATTGCTGTGTCGCCAGTGAGTGTTTCATAGTTTAAAAAGTTACAGAGCAGAAAGAGGCCATTCAGCCCATCGTGTCTGTGCCGGCCGGAAAAAGATGAAAATTAAACTAGCCGCTCATTTTAATCCCACTTTCCAGCCCCTGGTCTGTGGCTTTGCAGGTTCCAGAGCTTCAGATGCAGATCCAGGTACATTTTAAATGAGGTGAGGGTTTCAGCCTCAACCCCCAACTTAGGCAGTGAATCCCAGACACTCACCACCCTCTGGGTGAAAAAGTCTTTCCTCATGTTCTCTCTAATCCTTCTACCAATCACCTTCAATCTGTTCCCCCTGGTAACTGACCCCTCAGCGAGGGGGAAAACAAGTCTTTCCTATCGACCTTATCCAGGCCCCTCATAATTTTATACACCTCAATTAGGTCACCCCTCAGCCTCCTCTGTTCGAAGGAAAACAATCGGAGCCTATCCGATCCCTCCTCATAGCTGCAATTTCCAAGCCCTGGCAACATTCTTGTAAATCTCCTCTGCACTCTCTCCAGAACAGTTATGTCCTCCCTGTAATGTGGTGACCAGAACTGTGCACAAAATTCCAGCTGTGGCCTAACCAGAGTTTTGTACAGTTCCATCATTACATCCCTGCTTTTGTATTCAATACCTCGTAAATAAAGGAAAACATTCCATATGCTTTCTTTCCCGCCTTATCCACCTGTCCTGCCCCTGGTAAGGGGATCAAAGGTTACGGGGAGAAGGCGGGAGAATGGGGTTGAGAAACTTATCAGCCATGATTGAATGGCGGAGCAGACTCGATGGGCCGAATGGCCTAATTTCTGCTCCTATGTCTTATGCTCTTATGATCTTTAGGGACCTATGGACATGCACAACAAGGTCTCTCACTTCCTCTACCCCTCTCAGTATCCTCCTGTTTATTGACTATTCCCTTGCTTTGTTTTCCCTCCCCAAATGCATTACCTCACACTTTTCCAGATTGAATTCCATTTGCCACTTCTCCGCCCACTCAACCAAACCATTGATATCATTCTGGAGTGGACAGCTATCCTCTTCACTATCAACTACACGGCCAAGGTTTGTGTCATCTGCAAATTTCCCAATCATACTCCCACGTTCAAGTCTCAATCATGAATATATACAACAAACAGCAAGGGTCCAACACTGAGCCCTGTGGAACACCCACTGGCAACCATTTTCCATTCGCAACAACTAAGTTGATTTCTGTTAAATCAGTTAATAATCGAATAAATAGATGCAGGGAGGGGCTTGAAGAATGCACGTCCTGGTCACCATGATCCAAACATGGACAAAAGAGCTTAACTCCTGAGGTGAGGTGAGAGTGACTGCCCTTGACATCAAGGCAGCATTTGAACGAGTGTGGCATCAAGGAGCCCTAACAAAACTGGAGTCACTGGGAATCAGGGGGAAAACTCTCCGCTGGTTGGAGTCATACCTAGCACAAAGGAAGATGGTTGTGGTTGTTGGAGGTCAGTCATCTCAGCTCCAGGACATCACTGTAGGAGTTCCTCAGGGTAGTGTCCTCGGCCCAACCATCTTCAGCTGCTTCACCAATAACCTTCCTTCCATCATAAGGTCAGAAGTGGGGATGTTCGCTGATGATTGCACAATGTTCAGCACCATTCACAACTCCTCAGATACTGAAGCAGTCCATGTCTAAATGCAGCAAGACCTGGACAATATCCAGACTTGGGCTGACAAGTGGCAAGTAACATTCACATCACACAAGTGTCAGGCAATGATCATTTCCAACAATAGAGAATCTAACCACCACCCCTTGATGTTCAATGGCATGATCATCACTGAATCCCCCACTATCAATATCCTGGGGGTTTCCATTGACCAGAAACTGAACTGGACTAGCCAGATAAATACTCTGGCTATAAGAGCAGGCCAGAGGCTGGGAATCCTGCGGCAAGTAACTCACCTCCTGACCCCCCCAAAGCCTGTCCACCATCTACAAGGCACAAGTCAGGAGTGTGATGGAATACTCCCCACTTGCCTGGATGAGTGCAGCTCCCACAACACTCAAGAAGCTGGACACCATCCAGGGCAAAGCAGCCACTTGATCGGAACCACATCCACAAACATTCACTCCCTCCACCACCGACGCACAGTAGCAGCAGTGTGTGTACCATCTACAAGATGCTCTGCAGGAATTCACCAAGGCTCCTTCAACAGCACCTTCCAAACCCACGACCACTACCATCTAGAAGGACAAGGGCAGCAGATAGATGGGAACACCACCACCTGGAAGTTCCCCTCCAAGTAACTCACCATCCTGACTTGGAAATATATCACCGTTCCTTCACTGTCGCTGGGTCAAAATCCTGGAACTCCCTCCCTAACAGCACTGTGGGTGTACCTACACCACATGGACTGCAGCGGTTCAAGAAGGCAGCTCACCACCACCTTCTCAAGGGCAACTAGGGATGGGCAATAAATGCTGGTCCCAGCCAGTGAAGCCCACATCCTACGAGAAAACTGAGAAAAAGTTTCACATCTTTTAAAAAATATTCTGCTTTTCTGTTCTTATGACCAAAGTGAATAACTTCACACTTCCCGACATTATACTCCATTTTCCATCTTGTTGTCCATTCATTTAACCTGCCTGAATCTCTTTGCAACCTCTCAGCATCCACCCCACAGCTTACCTTTCCACCCAGCTTGGTATCATCAGCAAACTTTCATCCATTACTCAGGATGTAGACAGTGGGGGTTTCAGTGATGGTGATGCCATTGAACGTCAAGGGGTGATGGTTGGATTCTCTCTTGTTGGAGATGGTCATTGCCTGACACTGTGTGGCGCGAATGTTACTTGTCACTTGTCAGCCCAAACCTGGATATTGTCCAGGTCTTGCTGCATTTGGACATGGGCTGCTTCAGTATCTGAGGAGTCGCTAATGGTGCTGAACATTGTGCAATCATCAGTGAACATCCCCACTTCTGACCTTATGATGGAAGGAAGGTCATTGATGAAGCAGCTGAAGATGGTTGGGCCGAGGACACTACCCTGAGGAACTCCTGCAGTGATGTCCTGGAGCTGAGATGACTGACCTCCAGCAACCACAACCATCTTCCTTTGTGCTAGGTATGACTCCAACCAACGGAGAGTTTTCCCCCTGATTCCCATTGACTCCAGTTTTGCTCGGGCTCCTTGATGCCACACTCGGTCAAATGCTGCCTTGATGTCAAGGGCAGTCACTCTCACTTCCCTACTCAATCTACCCTTCTCATTACATCCTCAAATAACTCCAACAAACTTATCAAATACAATTTCATTTTTTATGTTCCGTTCGATGAGTGATCTCCTCACCCTGCTCTGGGAGTGATCTCCTCACCCTGCTCTGGGAGTGATCTCCTCACCCTGCTCTGGGAGTGATCTCCTCACCCTGCTCTGGGAGTGATCTCCTCACCCTGCTCTGGGAGTGATCTCCTCACCCTGCTCTGGGAGTGATCTCCTCACCCTGCTCTGGGAGTGATCTCCTCACCCTGCTCTGGGAGTGATCTCCTCACCCTGCTCTGGGAGTGATCTCCTCACCCTGCTCTGGGAGTGATCTCCTCACCCTGCTCTGGGAGTGATCTCCTCACCCTGCTCTGGGAAGTGATCTCCTCACCCTGCTCTGGGAGTGATCTCCTCACCCTGCTCTGGGAGTGATCTCCTCACCCTGCTCTGGGAGTGATCTCCTCACCCTGCTCTGGGAGTGATCTCCTCACCCTGCTCTGGGAGTGATCTCCTCACCCTGCTCTGGGAGTGATCTCCTCACCCTGCTCTGGGAGTGATCTCCTCACCCTGCTCTGGGAGTGATCTCCTCACCCTGCTCTGGGAGTGATCTCCTCACCCTGCTCTGGGAGTGATCTCCTCACCCTGCTCTGGGAGTGATCTCCTCACCCTGCTCTGGGAGTGATCTCCTCACCCTGCTCTGGGAGTGATCTCCTCACCCTGCTCTGGGAGTGATCTCCTCACCCTGCTCTGGGAGTGATCTCCTCACCCTGCTCTGGGAGTGATCTCCTCACCCTGCTCTGGGAGTGATCTCCTCACCCTGCTCTGGGAGTGATCTCCTCACCCTGCTCTGGGAGTGATCTCCTCACCCTGCTCTGGGAGTGATCTCCTCACCCTGCTCTGGGAGTGATCTCCTCACCCTGCTCTGGGAGTGATCTCCTCACCCTGCTCTGGGAGTGATCTCCTCACCCTGCTCTGGGAGTGATCTCCTCACCCTGCTCTGGGAGTGATATCCTCACCCTGCTCTGGGAGTGATATCCTCACCCTGCTCTGGGAGTGATATCCTCACCCTGCTCTGGGAGTGATATCCCCGCTCCACTCTGCGAGTAATAACCTCTCTCCGCTTTGGAAGTAATGACCTCTCTCTGCTTTGGGAGTTATTCCCTCACCGTTCTCTGAGAGTAATAACCTCTCTCCGCTCTGGAAGTAATAAACGCTTTCTGCTCTGGGAGTAATAACCTCTCTCCACTCTGGGAGTAATAACCTGTCTCTGCTCTGCGAGTAATAACCTCACTCCATGCTGGGTGTGATAAACTCTCTCCGCTCTGGAGTTAATAAACTCTCTCCGCTCTGGGAGTAATAAATTCATTCTGCTCTGGGAGCAATCAATTCATTCTGCTCTGGGAGTAATCAATTCATTCTGCTCTGGGAGTAATCAATTCATTCTGCTCTGGGAGTAATCAATTCATTCTGCTCTGGGAGTAATCAATTCATTCTGCTCTGGGAGTAATAAATTCATTCTGCTTTGGGAGTAATAAATTCATTCTGCTTTGGGAGTAATAAATTCATTCTGCTCTGGGAGTAATAAATTCATTCTGCTCTGGGAGTTGACTCTTAATTGCCCCTCTGAACAAGAGCAATTCGGGGATGGGCAATAAATGCTGGCAAAGCCAGTGATGCCCACATCCCATGAACTATTAAGTTAAATGACCCCGCGCTGGGTAGTTTACAGGCTGTAGGGATGTGCTCTGGATGTTAGAATGATATCCCAAGCCTCGATTGCGGATCAGATCACTCTCCAAATAGATCCAATGTCAGACTCACCAGTGATTGTTGGTGTTGTGCATTGAGGGGCGGCGGTCTCCTGGGAGGTCCTTGATTCAATGGCTGGTTCTTTAGCTTCAGTGGGACCTTGGAAGCTTTCCTCGATGATGGGGGTGCTGGTCGTGGGGGTTTGGTATGGTGTTTGGATCCAGACAGAGGGTATATGCTGGTGTTCGGCTGTGTGTTAGCTCGGTGCCCTGTCTTTACCAGTTGAGACTGGGGCTGAAGTCGGACCAGCTATGTGAAGATACAAAACATTCCAGCTCTGAGTATGGTTTCAGTAACACTCCTCCATCAACACAATCCTTAATCCTGTTTACCCAGCAGGAGAAGCTCAGAATCCATGGGCTCCCCCAGCTCCAGGGCTGATTTGAAAAGCGAATTGAATGGGGGTTTGAGGGGGATAAACTTGCAGGGTTAGGGGGGTTTGGAGTATGGGAGTGGGGCTGACTGATTGCTCTGCGTGGAGCCAGAATGGACTCGCTGGGCTGAATGGATTCCTTCCGTGCTGTGAATGACTCTGTGACTCATTCCGTTTCATGATATACTCTGCCTTTTAAAAAATTAATTCATGGGATGTGGGTGTCGCTGGCTGGGCCAGCATTTACTGCCCATCCCTAGATGCCCCTCGGGAAGGTGGTGGTGAGCTGCCTTCTTGAGCCGCTGCAGTCCCTGTGGTGTAGGAGGATACTGAGAGGGGTTGAGGAAGTGAGAGACCTTGTTGTGCATGTCCACAGGTCCCTGGAGATGGTATGCAGGTGGATAAGGTGGGAAAGAAAACATATGGAATGTTTTCCTTTATTGGGCGAGGGATTGAATACAAAAGCTGGGATGTAATGATGGAACTGTATAAAACCCTGGGTAGGCCAGTGAGATGTACAAGAATGTTGCCAGGGTTTGGAAATTGCAGCTATGAGGAGGGATCGGATAGGATCCGATTGTTTTCCTTCGAACAGAGGAGGCTGAGGGGTGACCTAATTGAGGTGTATAAAATTATGAGGGGCCTAGATAGGGTCGACAGGAAAGACTAGCTCTGGGCTCAATTACCAGGGGGCACAGGTTTAAGGTGATTGGTACAAACCAGGAGCAGGAGGAGGCCATTCGGCCCATCGAGCGTGCTCCTCCACTTAACATCAGGCTGATAGCAACCTGAAATCTGCATCCCACCCACCCCCGATAAACTATCACCCCCTTACTTACCAAGAATCTATCCACCTCTGCTTTAAAAATATTCAAACTCTGCTTCCACCACCTTTTCAGGAAGAGAGTTCCAAAGACTCACCACCGTCTGAGAGAAAAAATTTCACCTCATCTCCGTTTTAAATGGGCGACCCCTTATTTTTAACCAGTGACCCCTAGTTCTAGATTCTCCCACAAGAGGAAACATCCTCTCCACATCCACCCTGTCCAGTCCCCTCAGGATCTTATAAACCTTCTCTGAATTGGTTCCAACGCATTTACATCCTTCCGTAAATAAGGTAGAAGGATTAGAGGGAACATGAGGAAACTGTGTCTCATCCCAAACCTGCCGGGTTAATTATGCATTCCCGATTCCCGGGAAACGCACCGTTTCCATGGTGAGTGGGCTCTCACTCGCCTATAACACCATCAGCTGACACCTCAGCACGCCAGGCGCCATGTTTTACGTGCTGCTGTGCGCACACCTCTCAGTCCTTCCAGCCCAGGACTGCCCCATGGAAGACATGGCCCCCAGAGGCAAGGTGACTGCAGACCCCCAACCCCAGCCCACCCAACCCCACCTCCCATTTAATGACACGTCCCTCGAGTGCCTTTTGGATGCAGTGGAGGCCGGGATGTCCTCTACCCCCACTCTGGCCGCAGGATGGGCAGCAGCGTCACTAACATGGCTTGGGAGGTGGTGGCAGTGGTGGTCAGCGCCAATGCCCTTCAGAAGAGAACAGCCACCCAGTGCCGCAAGAGGATGAATGATCTCCTCCGTTCCACCAGGGGTAAATCACTCTTTCCATCACTCCCAACTCACACACTCACAAACCCATCACACACCCACAGGGCCCTCATCCACTGCCAGTTCAAGGGACATCACCATTCACTCTCTCACTCACCGTCATTGTCCTCATCCCGTCCATGGGACCACTCACCACCCACACAGGTCAGGTATACTTATCATCTGGCCAAGCAATCGTCCTGATCCACTCTCCCCATCCCTATCCATACAGGACAAACTGGAACAACAGGAGGGAGAGGTCACAGACAGGTGGAGGGATGCCAGAGATCAAAGTTCAGACAGAATTTGAAAACAGAGCCACCCAGCTGGCTGGCGATGACCGGGACCGGTCCAGTGCTGACAGTGAGGTCGGCGCTGCTCTACCAAGTGAGGATCCAGCAGTGCAACATCCATCAGACAGCCAGGCTGTGAGTGATGTGTCCTCTTTCACAGGCCCCTGCCAGGCACTGATTATCTCCCCTTGCTTTCACAGGCACATCTGGGAAGCAGCCGACAGAGTCCATGACCCAGGGTCTCCAGGCAAACTCCGAAGAAACCTCTGAAGAGGAATCTGAAGACTCCCTCCCTGAAGTCCCGTCACAGCCTCACCCACACCCTCCACCAGCGCAGAGACACACACCTCGGTGAGACCCAGCTTTAGAGTAGCCTCAGGATCACAATCTGTGAGCACATCGCACTGTCTGACACACAGCAGGCGTAGGCAGAGACTTCCCAGGTCCCCGGCACTCGGAGGACGGCTGGAGGGCAGAACTGACCTGAAAAACTGACCCTTACCCAGGATGGACTGAGAGACTGACCCTTACCCAGGCTGGACTGGGAGACTGACCCTTACCCAGGCTGGACTGACCCTTACCCAGGCTGGAGCTCAGGGACTGACCTGTACCCAGGCTGGACTGAGAGACTGACCCTTACCCAGGCTGGACTGAGAGACTGACCCTTACCCAGGCTGGACTGAGAGACTGACCCTTACCCAGGCTGGACTGGGAGACTGACCCTTACCCAGGCTGGACTGGGAGACTGACCCTTACCCAGGCTGGACTGACCCTTACCCAGGCTGGAGCTCAGGGACTGACCTGTACCCAGGCTGGACTGAGAGACTGACCCTTACCCAGGCTGGACTGAGAGACTGACCCTTACCCAGGCTGGACTGAGAGACTGACCCTTACCCAGGCTGGACTGAGAGACTGACACTTACCCAGGGTGGACTGAGAGACTGACCCTTACCCAGGCTGGACTGAGAGACTGACACTTACCCAGGCTGGACTGAGAGACTGACCCTTACCCAGGCTGGACTGAGAGACTGACCCTTACCCAGGGTGGACTGAGAGACTGACCCTTACCCAGGCTGGACTGAGAGACTGACCCTTACCCAGGCTGGACTGAGAGACTGACCCTTACCCAGGCTGGACTGAGAGACTGACCCTTACCCAGGGTGGACTGAGAGACTGACACTTACCCAGGCTGGACTGAGAGACTGACCCTTACCCAGGCTGGACTAAGAGACTGACCCTTACCCAGGCTGGACTGACCCTTACCCAGGCTGGAGCTCAGGGACTGACCTGTACCCAGGCTGGACTGAGAGACTGACCCTTACCCAGGCTGGACTGACCCTTACCCAGGCTGGACTGACCCTTACCCAGGCTGGACTAAGAGACTGACCCTTACCCAGGCTGGACTGACCCTTACCCAGGCTGGAGCTCAGGGACTGACCCTTACCCAGGCTGGACTGAGAGACTGACCCTTACCCAGGCTGCACTGAGAGACTGACCCTTACCCAGGCTGCACTGAGAGACTGACCCTTACCCAGGCTGGACTGAGAGACTGACCCTTACCCAGGCTGGACTGAGAGACTGACCCTTACCCAGGCTGGACTGACCCTTACCCAGGCTGGACTGAGAGTCTGACCCTTACCCAGGCTGGAGCTGAGAGACTGACCCTTACCCAGGCTGGACTGAGAGACTGACCCTTACCCAGGCTGGACTGAGAGACTGACCCTTACCCAGGCTGGACTGAGAGACTAACACTTACCCAGGCTGGACTGACCCTTACCCAGGCTGGAGCTGAGAGACTGACTCTTACCCAGGTTGGACTGAGAGACTGACCCTTACCCAGGCTGGACAGAGAGACTGACCCTTACCCAGGCTGGACTGAGAGACTGACCCTTACCCAGGCCGGACTGAGCAACTGACACTTACCCAGACTGGACTGAGAGACTGACCCTTACCCAGGCCGGACTGAGAGACTGACCCTTACCCAGGCTGGACTGAGTGACTGACCCTTACCCAGGCTGGACTGAGACTGACCCTTACCCAGGCTAGAGCTGAGAGACTGACCCTTACCCAGGCTGGACTGACCCTTACCCAGGCTGGACTGGGAGACTGACCCTTACCCAGGCTGGACTGAGAGACTGACCCTTACCCAGGCTGGACTGACCCTTACCCAGGCTGCAGCTGAGAGACTGACCCTTACGCAGGCTGGACTGAGCAACTGACCCTTACCCAGGCTGGACTGAGAGACTGACCCTTACCCAGGCTGGACTGAGAGACTGACCCTTACCCAGGCTGGACTGAGACTGACCCTTACCCAAGCTGGACTGAGAGACTGACCTTTACCCAGGCTGGACTGAGAGACTGACCCTTACCCAGGCTGGACTGAGAGACTGACACTTACCCAGGCTGGAGCTGAGAGACTGACCCTTACCCAGGTTGGACTGAGAGACTGACCCTTACCCAGGCTGGACAGAGAGACTGACCCTTACCCAGGCTGGACTGAGAGACTGACCCTTACCCAGGCTGGACTGACCCTTACCCAGGCTGGACTGGGAGACTGACCCTTACCCAGGCTGGACTGAGAGACTGACCCTTACCCAGGCTGGACTGACCCTTACCCAGGCTGCAGCTGAGAGACTGACCCTTACCCAGGCTGGACTGAGAGACTGACACTTACCCAGGCTGGAGCTGAGAGACTGACCCTTACCCAGGTTGGACTGAGAGACTGACCCTTACCCAGGCTGGACAGAGAGACTGACCCTTACCCAGGCTGGACTGAGAGACTGACCCTTACCCAGGCTGGACTGAGAGACTGACCCTTACCCAGGCTGAAGCTGAGAGACTGACCCTTACCCAGGCTGCACTGAGAGACTGACCCTTACCCAGGCTGGACTGAGAGACTGACCCTTACCCAGGCTGGACTGAGAGACTGACCCTTACCCAGGCTGGACTGACCCTTACCCAGGCTGGACTGAGAGTCTGACCCTTACCCAGGCTGGAGCTGAGAGACTGACCCTTACCCAGGCTGGACTGAGAGACTGACCCTTACCCAGGCTGGACTGAGAGACTGACCCTTACCCAGGCTGGACTGAGAGACTAACACTTACCCAGGCTGGACTGACCCTTACCCAGGCTGGAGCTGAGACACTGACCCTTACCCAGGCTGGACTGAGAGACTGACCCTTACCCAGGCTGGACTGAGAGACTGACCCTTACCTAGGCTGGACTGAGAGACTGACCCTTACCCAGGCCGGACTGAGAGACTGACCCTTACCCAGGCTGGACTGAGAGACTGACCCTTACCCAGGCTGCAGCTGAGAGACTGACCCTTACCCAGGCTGGACTGAGCAACTGACCCTTACCCAGGCTGGAGGAGAGACTGACCCTTACGCAGGCTGGACTGAGAGACTGACCCTTACCCAGGCTGGACTGAGACTGACCCTTACCCAGGCTGGACGGAGAGACTGACCCTTACCCAGGCTAGACTGAGAAACTGACCCTTACTCAGGCTGGACTGAGAGACTGACACTTACCCAGGCTGGTCTGAGAGACTGACCCAGGCTGGAGCTCAGGGACTGACCCTTACCCAGGCTGGACTGAGAGACTGACCCTTACCCAGGCTGGAGCTCAGAGACTGACCCTTACCCAGGTTGGAGCTCAGGTACTGACCCTACCCAGGCTGGAGCTCAGGGACTGACCCTCACCCAGGCTGGAGCTCAGGGACTGACCCTTACATAGGCTGGACTGAGAGACTGACCCTTACCCAGGCTGGACTGAGAGACTGACCCAGGCTGGAGCGCAGGGACTGACCCTTACGCAGGCTGGACTGAGAGACTGACGCTTACCCAGGCTGGAGCTCAGGGACTGACCCTTACCCAGGCTGGACTGAGAGACTGACCCTTGCCCAGGGTGAAGCTGAGAGACTGACCCTTACCCAGGCTGAAGCTGAGAGACTGACCCTTACCCAGGCTGGACTGAGAGACTAACCCTTACCCAGGCTGGACTGAGCAACTGACCCTTACCCAGGCTGGACTGAGAGACTGACCCTTACCCAGGCTGGACTGAGAGACTGACCCTTACCCAGGCTGGACTGAGAGACTGACCCTTACTCAGGCTGGACTGGGAGACTGACCCTTACTCAGGCTGGACTGAGAGACTGACCCTTACCCAGGCTGGACTGGGAGACTGAACCTTACCCAGGGTGGAGCTCAGGGTCTGACCCTTACCCAGGCTGGACTGAGAGTCTGACCCTTACCCAGGCTGGACTGAGAGACTGACCCTTACCCAGGCTGGACTGAGAGACTGACCCTTACCCAGGCTGGACTGACCCTTACCCAGGCTGGACTGAGAGACTGACCCTTACCCAGGCTGAAGCTGAGAGACTGACCCTTACCCAGGCTGGACTGAGAGACTGACCCTTACACAGGCTGGACTGAGACTGACCCTTACGCAGGCTGGACTGACCCTTACCCAGGCAGGACTGAGAGACTGACCCTTATCCAGGCTGGACTGAGAGACTGACCCTTACCCAGGCTGAAGCTGAGAGACTGACCTTTACCCAGGCTGGACTGAGAGACTGACCCTTACCCAGGCTGGACTGAGACTGACCCTTACCCAGACTGGACTGAGAGACTGACCCTTACCCAGGCTGGACTGAGAGACTGACCCTTACCCAGGCTGGACTGAGAGTCTGACCCTTACCCAGGCTGGACTGAGAGACTGACCCTTACCCAGGCTGGACTGAGAGACTGACCCTTACCCAGGCCGGAGCTAAGAGCCTGACCCTTACCCAGGCTGGACTGAGAGTCTGACCCTTACCCAGGCTGGAGCGGAGAGACTGACCCTTACCCAGGCTGGACTGAGAGACTGACCCTTACCCAGGCTGGACTGAGAGACTGACCCTTACCCAGGCTGGACTGAGAGACTGACCCTTACCCAGGCTGGACTGAGAGACTGACACTTACCCAGGGTGGACTGAGAGACTGACCCTTACCCAGGCTGGACTGAGAGACTGACACTTACCCAGGCTGGACTGAGAGACTGACCCTTACCCAGGCTGGACTGAGAGACTGACCCTTACCCAGGGTGGACTGAGAGACTGACCCTTACCCAGGCTGGACTGAGAGACTGACCCTTACCCAGGCTGGACTGAGAGACTGACCCTTACCCAGGCTGGACTGAGAGACTGACCCTTACCCAGGGTGGACTGAGAGACTGACACTTACCCAGGCTGGACTGAGAGACTGACCCTTACCCAGGCTGGACTAAGAGACTGACCCTTACCCAGGCTGGACTGACCCTTACCCAGGCTGGAGCTCAGGGACTGACCTGTACCCAGGCTGGACTGAGAGACTGACCCTTACCCAGGCTGGACTGACCCTTACCCAGGCTGGACTGACCCTTACCCAGGCTGGACTAAGAGACTGACCCTTACCCAGGCTGGACTGACCCTTACCCAGGCTGGAGCTCAGGGACTGACCCTTACCCAGGCTGGACTGAGAGACTGACCCTTACCCAGGCTGCACTGAGAGACTGACCCTTACCCAGGCTGCACTGAGAGACTGACCCTTACCCAGGCTGGACTGAGAGACTGACCCTTACCCAGGCTGGACTGAGAGACTGACCCTTACCCAGGCTGGACTGACCCTTACCCAGGCTGGACTGAGAGTCTGACCCTTACCCAGGCTGGAGCTGAGAGACTGACCCTTACCCAGGCTGGACTGAGAGACTGACCCTTACCCAGGCTGGACTGAGAGACTGACCCTTACCCAGGCTGGACTGAGAGACTAACACTTACCCAGGCTGGACTGACCCTTACCCAGGCTGGAGCTGAGAGACTGACTCTTACCCAGGTTGGACTGAGAGACTGACCCTTACCCAGGCTGGACAGAGAGACTGACCCTTACCCAGGCTGGACTGAGAGACTGACCCTTACCCAGGCTGGACTGAGCAACTGACACTTACCCAGACTGGACTGAGAGACTGACCCTTACCCAGGCCGGACTGAGAGACTGACCCTTACCCAGGCTGGACTGAGTGACTGACCCTTACCCAGGCTGGACTGAGACTGACCCTTACCCAGGCTAGAGCTGAGAGACTGACCCTTACCCAGGCTGGACTGACCCTTACCCAGGCTGGACTGGGAGACTGACCCTTACCCAGGCTGGACTGAGAGACTGACCCTTACCCAGGCTGGACTGACCCTTACCCAGGCTGCAGCTGAGAGACTGACCCTTACGCAGGCTGGACTGAGCAACTGACCCTTACCCAGGCTGGACTGAGAGACTGACCCTTACCCAGGCTGGACTGAGAGACTGACCCTTACCCAGGCTGGACTGAGACTGACCCTTACCCAAGCTGGACTGAGAGACTGACCTTTACCCAGGCTGGACTGAGAGACTGACCCTTACCCAGGCTGGACTGAGAGACTGACACTTACCCAGGCTGGAGCTGAGAGACTGACCCTTACCCAGGTTGGACTGAGAGACTGACCCTTACCCAGGCTGGACAGAGAGACTGACCCTTACCCAGGCTGGACTGAGAGACTGACCCTTACCCAGGCTGGACTGACCCTTACCCAGGCTGGACTGGGAGACTGACCCTTACCCAGGCTGGACTGAGAGACTGACCCTTACCCAGGCTGGACTGACCCTTACCCAGGCTGCAGCTGAGAGACTGACCCTTACGCAGGCTGGACTGAGCAACTGACCTTTACCCAGGCTGGACTGAGAGACTTACCCTTACCCAGGCTGGACTGAGAGACTGACCCTTACCCAGGCTGGACTGAGACTGACCCTTACCCAGGCTGGACTGAGAGACTGACCCTTACCCAGGCTGGACTGAGAGACTGACCCTTACCCAGGCTGGACTGAGAGACTGACACTTACCCAGGCTGGAGCTGAGAGACTGACCCTTACCCAGGTTGGACTGAGAGACTGACCCTTACCCAGGCTGGACAGAGAGACTGACCCTTACCCAGGCTGGACTGAGAGACTGACCCTTACCCAGGCTGGACTGAGAGACTGACCCTTACCCAGGCTGAAGCTGAGAGACTGACCCTTACCCAGGCTGCACTGAGAGACTGACCCTTACCCAGGCTGGACTGAGAGACTGACCCTTACCCAGGCTGGACTGAGAGACTGACCCTTACCCAGGCTGGACTGACCCTTACCCAGGCTGGACTGAGAGTCTGACCCTTACCCAGGCTGGAGCTGAGAGACTGACCCTTACCCAGGCTGGACTGAGAGACTGACCCTTACCCAGGCTGGACTGAGAGACTGACCCTTACCCAGGCTGGACTGAGAGACTAACACTTACCCAGGCTGGACTGACCCTTACCCAGGCTGGAGCTGAGAGACTGACTCTTACCCAGGTTGGACTGAGAGACTGACCCTTACCCAGGCTGGACTGAGAGACTGACCCTTACCCAGGCTGGACTGAGAGACTAACACTTACCCAGGCTGGACTGACCCTTACCCAGGCTGGAGCTGAGAGACTGACTCTTACCCAGGTTGGACTGAGAGACTGACCCTTACCCAGGCTGGACAGAGAGACTGACCCTTACCCAGGCTGGACTGAGAGACTGACCCTTACCCAGGCTAGAGCTGAGAGACTGACCCTTACCCAGGCTGGACTGACCCTTACCCAGGCTGGACTGGGAGACTGACCCTTACCCAGGCTGGACTGAGAGACTGACCCTTACCCAGGCTGGACTGACCCTTACCCAGGCTGCAGCTGAGAGACTGACCCTTACGCAGGCTGGACTGAGCAACTGACCCTTACCCAGGCTGGACTGGGAGACTGACCCTTACCCAGGCTGGACTGAGAGACTGACCCTTACCCAGGCTGGACTGAGACTGACCCTTACCCAAGCTGGACTGAGAGACTGACCTTTACCCAGGCTGGACTGAGAGACTGACCCTTACCCAGGCTGGACTGAGAGACTGACACTTACCCAGGCTGGAGCTGAGAGACTGACCCTTACCCAGGTTGGACTGAGAGACTGACCCTTACCCAGGCTGGACAGAGAGACTGACCCTTACCCAGGCTGGACTGAGAGACTGACCCTTACCCAGGCTGGACTGACCCTTACCCAGGCTGGACTGGGAGACTGACCCTTACCCAGGCTGGACTGAGAGACTGACCCTTACCCAGGCTGGACTGACCCTTACCCAGGCTGCAGCTGAGAGACTGACCCTTACGCAGGCTGGACTGAGCAACTGACCTTTACCCAGGCTGGACTGAGAGACTGACCCTTACCCAGGCTGGACTGAGAGACTGACCCTTACCCAGGCTGGACTGAGACTGACCCTTACCCAGGCTGGACTGAGAGACTGACCCTTACCCAGGCTGGACTGAGAGACTGACCCTTACCCAGGCTGGACTGAGAGACTGACACTTACCCAGGCTGGAGCTGAGAGACTGACCCTTACCCAGGTTGGACTGAGAGACTGACCCTTACCCAGGCTGGACAGAGAGACTGACCCTTACCCAGGCTGGACTGAGAGACTGACCCTTACCCAGGCTGGACTGAGAGACTGACCCTTACCCAGGCTGAAGCTGAGAGACTGACCCTTACCCAGGCTGGACTGGGAGACTGAACCTTACCCAGGCTGGACTGAGAGACTGAGCCTTACCCAGGCTGGACTGAGAGACTGACCCTTACCCAGGCTGGACTGAGAGACTGACCCTTACGCAGGCTGGACTGACCCTTACCCAGGCTGGACTGAGAGACTGAGCCTTACCCAGGCTGGACTGAGAGACTGACCCTTACCCAGGCTGGACTGGGAGACTGACCCTTACCCAGGCTGGAGCTCAGGGTCTGACCCTTACCCAGGCTGGACTGAGAGACTGACCCTTACCCAGGCTGGACTGAGAGACTGACCCTTACCCAGGCCGGAGCTAAGAGCCTGACCCTTACCCAGGCTGGACTGAGAGTCTGACCCTTACCCAGGCTGGAGCTGAGAGACTGACCCTTACCCAGGCTGGACTGAGAGACTGACCCTTACCCAGGCTGGACTGAGAGACTAACACTTACCCAGGCTGGACTGACCCTTACCCAGGCTGGAGCTGAGAGACTGACTCTTACCCAGGTTGGACTGAGAGACTGACCCTTACCCAGGCTGGACAGAGAGACTGACCCTTACCCAGGCTGGACTGAGAGACTGACCCTTACCCAGGCTGGACTGAGAGACTGACCTTTACCCAGGCTGAAGCTGAGAGACTGACCCTTACCCAGGCTGGACTGGGAGACTGAACCTTACCCAGGCTGGACTGAGACTGACCCTTACCCAGGCTGGACTGAGCAACTGACACTTACCCAGACTGGACTGAGAGACTGACCCTTACCCAGGCTGGACTGAGCAACTGACCCTTACCCAGGCTGGACTGAGAGACTGACCCTTACCCAGGCTGGACTGACCCTTACCCAGGCTGGACTGGGAGACTGACCCTTACCCAGGCTGGACTGAGAGACTGACCCTTACCCAGGCTGGACTGACCCTTACCCAGGCTGCAGCTGAGAGACTGACCCTTACGCAGGCTGGACTGAGCAACTGACCTTTACCCAGGCTGGACTGAGAGACTGACCCTTACCCAGGCTGGACTGAGAGACTGACCCTTACCCAGGCTGGACTGAGACTGACCCTTACCCAGGCTGGACTGAGAGACTGACCCTTACCCAGGCCGGACTGAGAGACTGACCCTTACCCAGGCTGGACTGAGCAACTGACCCTTACCCAGGCTGGAGGAGAGACTGACCCTTACGCAGGCTGGACTGAGAGACTGACCCTTACCCAGGCTGGACTGAGACTGACCCTTACCCAGGCTGGACGGAGAGACTGACCCTTACCCAGGCTAGACTGAGAAACTGACCCTTACTCAGGCTGGACTGAGAGACTGACACTTACCCAGGCTGGTCTGAGAGACTGACCCAGGCTGGAGCTCAGGGACTGACCCTTACCCAGGCTGGACTGAGAGACTGACCCTTACCCAGGCTGGAGCTCAGAGACTGACCCTTACCCAGGTTGGAGCTCAGGTACTGACCCTACCCAGGCTGGAGCTCAGGGACTGACCCTTACCCAGGCTGGAGCTCAGGGACTGACCCTTACATAGGCTGGACTGAGAGACTGACCCTTACCCAGGCTGGACTGAGAGACTGACCCAGGCTGGAGCGCAGGGACTGACCCTTACGCAGGCTGGACTGAGAGACTGACGCTTACCCAGGCTGGAGCTCAGGGACTGACCCTTACCCAGGCTGGACTGAGAGACTGACCCTTGCCCAGGGTGAAGCTGAGAGACTGACCCTTACCCAGGCTGAAGCTGAGAGACTGACCCTTACCCAGGCTGGACTGAGAGACTAACCCTTACCCAGGCTGGACTGAGCAACTGACCCTTACCCAGGCTGGACTGAGAGACTGACCCTTACCCAGGCTGGACTGAGAGACTGACCCTTACCCAGGCTGGACTGAGAGACTGACCCTTACTCAGGCTGGACTGAGAGACTGACCCTTACTCAGGCTGGACTGGGAGACTGACCCTTACTCAGGCTGGACTGAGAGACTGACCCTTACCCAGGCTGGACTGGGAGACTGAACCTTACCCAGGGTGGAGCTCAGGGTCTGACCCTTATCCAGGCTGGACTGAGAGACTGACCCTTACCCAGGCTGGACTGAGAGTCTGACCCTTACCCAGGCTGGACTGAGAGACTGACCCTTACCCAGGCTGGACTGAGAGACTGACCCTTACCCAGGCTGGACTGACCCTTACCCAGGCTGGACTGAGAGACTGACCCTTACCCAGGCTGAAGCTGAGAGACTGACCCTTACCCAGGCTGGACTGAGAGACTGACCCTTACCCAGGCTGGACTGAGACTGACCCTTACCCAGACTGGACTGAGAGACTGACCCTTACGCAGGCTGGACTGACCCTTACCCAGGCAGGACTGAGAGACTGACCCTTATCCAGGCTGGACTGAGAGACTGACCCTTACCCAGGCTGAAGCTGAGAGACTGACCTTTACCCAGGCTGGACTGAGAGACTGACCCTTACCCAGGCCGGACTGAGACTGACCCTTACCCAGACTGGACTGAGAGACTGACCCTTACGCAGGCTGGACTGACCCTTACCCAGGCTGGACTAAGAGACTGACCCTTACCCAGGCTGGACTGAGAGACTGACCCTTACCCAGGCTGGACTGAGAGACTGACCCTTACCCAGGCTGGACTGAGAGTCTGACCCTTACCCAGGCTGGACTGAGAGACTGACCCTTACCCAGGCTGGACTGAGAGACTGACCGTTACCCAGGCCGGAGCTAAGAGCCTGACCCTTACCCAGGCTGGACTGAGAGTCTGACCCTTACCCAGGCTGGAGCGGAGAGACTGACCCTTACCCAGGCTGGACTGAGAGACTGACCCTTACCCAGGCTGCACTGAGAGAGTGACCCTTAACAAGGCTGGACTAAGAGACTGACCCTTACCCAGGCTGGACTGAGAGACTGACCCTTACCCAGGCCTGAGCTAAGAGCCTGACCCTTACCCAGGCTGGACTGAGAGTCTGACCCTTACCCAGGCTGGACTGAGAGTCTGACCCTTACCCAGGCTGGAGCTGAGACACTGACCCTTACCCAGGCTGGACTGAGAGACTGACCCTTACCCAGGCTGGACTGAGAGACTGACCCTTACCTAGGCTGGACTGAGAGACTGACCCTTACCCAGGCCGGACTGAGAGACTGACCCTTACCCAGGCTGGACTGAGAGACTGACCCTTACCCAGGCTGCAGCTGAGAGACTGACCCTTACCCAGGCTGGACTGAGCAACTGACCCTTACCCAGGCTGGAGGAGAGACTGACCCTTACGCAGGCTGGACTGAGAGACTGACCCTTACCCAGGCTGGACTGAGACTGACCCTTACCCAGGCTGGACGGAGAGACTGACCCTTACCCAGGCTAGACTGTGAAACTGACCCTTACTCAGGCTGGACTGAGAGACTGACACTTACCCAGGCTGGTCTGAGAGACTGACCCAGGCTGGAGCTCAGGGACTGACCCTTACCCAGGCTGGACTGAGAGACTGACCCTTACCCAGGCTGGAGCTCAGAGACTGACCCTTACCCAGGTTGGAGCTCAGGTACTGACCCTACCCAGGCTGGAGCTCAGGGACTGACCCTCACCCAGGCTGGAGCTCAGGGACTGACCCTTACATAGGCTGGACTGAGAGACTGACCCTTACCCAGGCTGGACTGAGAGACTGACCCAGGCTGGAGCGCAGGGACTGACCCTTACGCAGGCTGGACTGAGAGACTGACGCTTACCCAGGCTGGAGCTCAGGGACTGACCCTTACCCAGGCTGGACTGAGAGACTGACCCTTGCCCAGGGTGAAGCTGAGAGACTGACCCTTACCCAGGCTGAAGCTGAGAGACTGACCCTTACCCAGGCTGGACTGAGAGACTAACCCTTACCCAGGCTGGACTGAGCAACTGACCCTTACCCAGGCTGGACTGAGAGACTGACCCTTACCCAGGCTGGACTGAGAGACTGACCCTTACCCAGGCTGGACTGAGAGACTGACCCTTACTCAGGCTGGACTGAGAGACTGACCCTTACTCAGGCTGGACTGGGAGACTGACCCTTACTCAGGCTGGACTGAGAGACTGACCCTTACCCAGGCTGGACTGGGAGACTGAACCTTACCCAGGGTGGAGCTCAGGGTCTGACCCTTATCCAGGCTGGACTGAGAGTCTGACCCTTACCCAGGCTGGACTGAGAGACTGACCCTTACCCAGGCTGGACTGAGAGACTGACCCTTACCCAGGCTGGACTGACCCTTACCCAGGCTGGACTGAGAGACTGACCCTTACCCAGGCTGAAGCTGAGAGACTGACCCTTACCCAGGCTGGACTGAGAGACTGACCCTTACCCAGGCTGGACTGAGACTGACCCTTACCCAGACTGGACTGAGAGACTGACCCTTACGCAGGCTGGACTGACCCTTACCCAGGCAGGACTGAGAGACTGACCCTTATCCAGGCTGGACTGAGAGACTGACCCTTACCCAGGCTGAAGCTGAGAGACTGACCTTTACCCAGGCTGGACTGAGAGACTGACCCTTACCCAGGCCGGACTGAGACTGACCCTTACCCAGACTGGACTGAGAGACTGACCCTTACGCAGGCTGGACTGACCCTTACCCAGGCTGGACTAAGAGACTGACCCTTACCCAGGCTGGACTGAGAGACTGACCCTTACCCAGGCTGGACTGAGAGACTGACCCTTACCCAGGCTGGACTGAGAGACTGACCGTTACCCAGGCCGGAGCTAAGAGCCTGACCCTTACCCAGGCTGGACTGAGAGTCTGACCCTTACCCAGGCTGGAGCGGAGAGACTGACCCTTACCCAGGCTGGACTGAGAGACTGACCCTTACCCAGGCTGGACTGAGAGAGTGACCCTTAACAAGGCTGGACTAAGAGACTGACCCTTACCCAGGCCTGAGCTAAGAGCCTGACCCTTACCCAGGCTGGACTGAGAGTCTGACCCTTACCCAGGCTGGACTGAGAGTCTGACCCTTACCCAGGCTGGAGCTGAGACACTGACCCTTACCCAGGCTGGACTGAGAGACTGACCCTTACCCAGGCTGGACTGAGAGACTGACCCTTACCTAGGCTGGACTGAGAGACTGACCCTTACCCAGGCCGGACTGAGAGACTGACCCTTACCCAGGCTGGACTGAGAGACTGACCCTTACCCAGGCTGCAGCTGAGAGACTGACCCTTACCCAGGCTGGACTGAGCAACTGACCCTTACCCAGGCTGGAGGAGAGACTGACCCTTACGCAGGCTGGACTGAGAGACTGACCCTTACCCAGGCTGGACTGAGACTGACCCTTACCCAGGCTGGACGGAGAGACTGACCCTTACCCAGGCTAGACTGTGAAACTGACCCTTACTCAGGCTGGACTGAGAGACTGACACTTACCCAGGCTGGTCTGAGAGACTGACCCAGGCTGGAGCTCAGGGACTGACCCTTACCCAGGCTGGACTGAGAGACTGACCCTTACCCAGGCTGGAGCTCAGAGACTGACCCTTACCCAGGTTGGAGCTCAGGTACTGACCCTACCCAGGCTGGAGCTCAGGGACTGACCCTCACCCAGGCTGGAGCTCAGGGACTGACCCTTACATAGGCTGGACTGAGAGACTGACCCTTACCCAGGCTGGACTGAGAGACTGACCCAGGCTGGAGCGCAGGGACTGACCCTTACGCAGGCTGGACTGAGAGACTGACGCTTACCCAGGCTGGAGCTCAGGGACTGACCCTTACCCAGGCTGGACTGAGAGACTGACCCTTGCCCAGGGTGAAGCTGAGAGACTGACCCTTACCCAGGCTGAAGCTGAGAGACTGACCCTTACCCAGGCTGGACTGAGAGACTAACCCTTACCCAGGCTGGACTGAGCAACTGACCCTTACCCAGGCTGGACTGAGAGACTGACCCTTACCCAGGCTGGACTGAGAGACTGACCCTTACCCAGGCTGGACTGAGAGACTGACCCTTACTCAGGCTGGACTGGGAGACTGACCCTTACTCAGGCTGGACTGAGAGACTGACCCTTACCCAGGCTGGACTGGGAGACTGAACCTTACCCAGGGTGGAGCTCAGGGTCTGACCCTTACCCAGGCTGGACTGAGAGTCTGACCCTTACCCAGGCTGGACTGAGAGACTGACCCTTACCCAGGCTGGACTGAGAGACTGACCCTTACCCAGGCTGGACTGACCCTTACCCAGGCTGGACTGAGAGACTGACCCTTACCCAGGCTGAAGCTGAGAGACTGACCCTTACCCAGGCTGGACTGAGAGACTGACCCTTACCCAGGCTGGACTGAGACTGACCCTTACGCAGGCTGGACTGACCCTTACCCAGGCAGGACTGAGAGACTGACCCTTATCCAGGCTGGACTGAGAGACTGACCCTTACCCAGGCTGAAGCTGAGAGACTGACCTTTACCCAGGCTGGACTGAGAGACTGACCCTTACCCAGGCTGGACTGAGACTGACCCTTACCCAGACTGGACTGAGAGACTGACCCTTACGCAGGCTGGACTGACCCTTACCCAGGCTGGACTAAGAGACTGACCCTTACCCAGGCTGGACTGAGAGACTGACCCTTACCCAGGCTGGACTGAGAGTCTGACCCTTACCCAGGCTGGACTGAGAGACTGACCCTTACCCAGGCTGGACTGAGAGACTGACCCTTACCCAGGCCGGAGCTAAGAGCCTGACCCTTACCCAGGCTGGACTGAGAGTCTGACCCTTACCCAGGCTGGAGCGGAGAGACTGACCCTTACCCAGGCTGGACTGAGAGACTGACCCTTACCCAGGCTGGACTGAGAGACTGACCCTTACCCAGGCTGGACTGAGAGACTGACCCTTACCCAGGCTGGACTGAGAGACTGACACTTACCCAGGGTGGACTGAGAGACTGACCCTTACCCAGGCTGGACTGAGAGACTGACACTTACCCAGGCTGGACTGAGAGACTGACCCTTACCCAGGCTGGACTGAGAGACTGACCCTTACCCAGGGTGGACTGAGAGACTGACCCTTACCCAGGCTGGACTGAGAGACTGACCCTTACCCAGGCTGGACTGAGAGACTGACCCTTACCCAGGCTGGACTGAGAGACTGACCCTTACCCAGGGTGGACTGAGAGACTGACACTTACCCAGGCTGGACTGAGAGACTGACCCTTACCCAGGCTGGACTAAGAGACTGACCCTTACCCAGGCTGGACTGACCCTTACCCAGGCTGGAGCTCAGGGACTGACCTGTACCCAGGCTGGACTGAGAGACTGACCCTTACCCAGGCTGGACTGACCCTTACCCAGGCTGGACTGACCCTTACCCAGGCTGGACTAAGAGACTGACCCTTACCCAGGCTGGACTGACCCTTACCCAGGCTGGAGCTCAGGGACTGACCCTTACCCAGGCTGGACTGAGAGACTGACCCTTACCCAGGCTGCACTGAGAGACTGACCCTTACCCAGGCTGCACTGAGAGACTGACCCTTACCCAGGCTGGACTGAGAGACTGACCCTTACCCAGGCTGGACTGAGAGACTGACCCTTACCCAGGCTGGACTGACCCTTACCCAGGCTGGACTGAGAGTCTGACCCTTACCCAGGCTGGAGCTGAGAGACTGATCCTTACCCAGGCTGGACTGAGAGACTGACCCTTACCCAGGCTGGACTGAGAGACTGACCCTTACCCAGGCTGGACTGAGAGACTAACACTTACCCAGGCTGGACTGACCCTTACCCAGGCTGGAGCTGAGAGACTGACTCTTACCCAGGTTGGACTGAGAGACTGACCCTTACCCAGGCTGGACAGAGAGACTGACCCTTACCCAGGCTGGACTGAGAGACTGACCCTTACCCAGGCTGGACTGAGCAACTGACACTTACCCAGACTGGACTGAGAGACTGACCCTTACCCAGGCCGGACTGAGAGACTGACCCTTACCCAGGCTGGACTGAGTGACTGACCCTTACCCAGGCTGGACTGAGACTGACCCTTACCCAGGCTAGAGCTGAGAGACTGACCCTTACCCAGGCTGGACTGACCCTTACCCAGGCTGGACTGGGAGACTGACCCTTACCCAGGCTGGACTGAGAGACTGACCCTTACCCAGGCTGGACTGACCCTTACCCAGGCTGCAGCTGAGAGACTGACCCTTACGCAGGCTGGACTGAGCAACTGACCCTTACCCAGGCTGGACTGAGAGACTGACCCTTACCCAGGCTGGACTGAGAGACTGACCCTTACCCAGGCTGGACTGAGACTGACCCTTACCCAAGCTGGACTGAGAGACTGACCTTTACCCAGGCTGGACTGAGAGACTGACCCTTACCCAGGCTGGACTGAGAGACTGACACTTACCCAGGCTGGAGCTGAGAGACTGACCCTTACCCAGGTTGGACTGAGAGACTGACCCTTACCCAGGCTGGACAGAGAGACTGACCCTTACCCAGGCTGGACTGAGAGACTGACCCTTACCCAGGCTGGACTGACCCTTACCCAGGCTGGACTGGGAGACTGACCCTTACCCAGGCTGGACTGAGAGACTGACCCTTACCCAGGCTGGACTGACCCTTACCCAGGCTGCAGCTGAGAGACTGACCCTTACGCAGGCTGGACTGAGCAACTGATCTTTACCCAGGCTGGACTGAGAGACTTACCCTTACCCAGGCTGGACTGAGAGACTGACCCTTACCCAGGCTGGACTGAGACTGACCCTTACCCAGGCTGGACTGAGAGACTGACCCTTACCCAGGCTGGACTGAGAGACTGACCCTTACCCAGGCTGGACTGAGAGACTGACACTTACCCAGGCTGGAGCTGAGAGACTGACCCTTACCCAGGTTGGACTGAGAGACTGACCCTTACCCAGGCTGGACAGAGAGACTGACCCTTACCCAGGCTGGACTGAGAGACTGACCCTTACCCAGGCTGGACTGAGAGACTGACCCTTACCCAGGCTGAAGCTGAGAGACTGACCCTTACCCAGGCTGCACTGAGAGACTGACCCTTACCCAGGCTGGACTGAGAGACTGACCCTTACCCAGGCTGGACTGAGAGACTGACCCTTACCCAGGCTGGACTGACCCTTACCCAGGCTGGACTGAGAGTCTGACCCTTACCCAGGCTGGAGCTGAGAGACTGACCCTTACCCAGGCTGGACTGAGAGACTGACCCTTACCCAGGCTGGACTGAGAGACTGACCCTTACCCAGGCTGGACTGAGAGACTAACACTTACCCAGGCTGGACTGACCCTTACCCAGGCTGGAGCTGAGAGACTGACTCTTACCCAGGTTGGACTGAGAGACTGACCCTTACCCAGGCTGGACTGAGAGACTGACCCTTACCCAGGCTGGACTGAGAGACTAACACTTACCCAGGCTGGACTGACCCTTACCCAGGCTGGAGCTGAGAGACTGACTCTTACCCAGGTTGGACTGAGAGACTGACCCTTACCCAGGCTGGACAGAGAGACTGACCCTTACCCAGGCTGGACTGAGAGACTGACCCTTACCCAGGCTAGAGCTGAGAGACTGACCCTTACCCAGGCTGGACTGACCCTTACCCAGGCTGGACTGGGAGACTGACCCTTACCCAGGCTGGACTGAGAGACTGACCCTTACCCAGGCTGGACTGACCCTTACCCAGGCTGCAGCTGAGAGACTGACCCTTACGCAGGCTGGACTGAGCAACTGACCCTTACCCAGGCTGGACTGGGAGACTGACCCTTACCCAGGCTGGACTGAGAGACTGACCCTTACCCAGGCTGGACTGAGACTGACCCTTACCCAAGCTGGACTGAGAGACTGACCTTTACCCAGGCTGGACTGAGAGACTGACCCTTACCCAGGCTGGACTGAGAGACTGACACTTACCCAGGCTGGAGCTGAGAGACTGACCCTTACCCAGGTTGGACTGAGAGACTGACCCTTACCCAGGCTGGACAGAGAGACTGACCCTTACCCAGGCTGGACTGAGAGACTGACCCTTACCCAGGCTGGACTGACCCTTACCCAGGCTGGACTGGGAGACTGACCCTTACCCAGGCTGGACTGAGAGACTGACCCTTACCCAGGCTGGACTGACCCTTACCCAGGCTGCAGCTGAGAGACTGACCCTTACGCAGGCTGGACTGAGCAACTGACCTTTACCCAGGCTGGACTGAGAGACTGACCCTTACCCAGGCTGGACTGAGAGACTGACCCTTACCCAGGCTGGACTGAGACTGACCCTTACCCAGGCTGGACTGAGAGACTGACCCTTACCCAGGCTGGACTGAGAGACTGACCCTTACCCAGGCTGGACTGAGAGACTGACACTTACCCAGGCTGGAGCTGAGAGACTGACCCTTACCCAGGTTGGACTGAGAGACTGACCCTTACCCAGGCTGGACAGAGAGACTGACCCTTACCCAGGCTGGACTGAGAGACTGACCCTTACCCAGGCTGGACTGAGAGACTGACCCTTACCCAGGCTGAAGCTGAGAGACTGACCCTTACCCAGGCTGGACTGGGAGACTGAACCTTACCCAGGCTGGACTGAGAGACTGAGCCTTACCCAGGCTGGACTGAGAGACTGACCCTTACCCAGGCTGGACTGAGAGACTGACCCTTACGCAGGCTGGACTGACCCTTACCCAGGCTGGACTGAGAGACTGAGCCTTACCCAGGCTGGACTGAGAGACTGACCCTTACCCAGGCTGGACTGGGAGACTGACCCTTACCCAGGCTGGAGCTCAGGGTCTGACCCTTACCCAGGCTGGACTGAGAGACTGACCCTTACCCAGGCTGGACTGAGAGACTGACCCTTACCCAGGCCGGAGCTAAGAGCCTGACCCTTACCCAGGCTGGACTGAGAGTCTGACCCTTACCCAGGCTGGAGCTGAGAGACTGACCCTTACCCAGGCTGGACTGAGAGACTGACCCTTACCCAGGCTGGACTGAGAGACTAACACTTACCCAGGCTGGACTGACCCTTACCCAGGCTGGAGCTGAGAGACTGACTCTTACCCAGGTTGGACTGAGAGACTGACCCTTACCCAGGCTGGACAGAGAGACTGACCCTTACCCAGGCTGGATTGAGAGACTGACCCTTACCCAGGCTGGACTGAGAGACTGACCTTTACCCAGGCTGAAGCTGAGAGACTGACCCTTACCCAGGCTGGACTGAGAGACTGACCCTTACCCAGGCTGGACTGAGAGACTGACCTTTACCCAGGCTGAAGCTGAGAGACTGACCCTTACCCAGGCTGGACTGAGACTGACCCTTACCCAGGCTGGACTGAGCAACTGACACTTACCCAGACTGGACTGAGAGACTGACCCTTACCCAGGCTGGACTGACCCTTACCCAGGCTGGACTGGGAGACTGACCCTTACCCAGGCTGGACTGAGAGACTGACCCTTACCCAGGCTGGACTGACCCTTACCCAGGCTGCAGCTGAGAGACTGACCCTTACGCAGGCTGGACTGAGCAACTGACCTTTACCCAGGCTGGACTGAGAGACTGACCCTTACCCAGGCTGGACTGAGAGACTGACCCTTACCCAGGCTGGACTGAGACTGACCCTTACCCAGGCTGGACTGAGAGACTGACCCTTACCCAGGCCGGACTGAGAGACTGACCCTTACCCAGGCTGGACTGAGCAACTGACCCTTACCCAGGCTGGAGGAGAGACTGACCCTTACGCAGGCTGGACTGAGAGACTGACCCTTACCCAGGCTGGACTGAGACTGACCCTTACCCAGGCTGGACGGAGAGACTGACCCTTACCCAGGCTAGACTGAGAAACTGACCCTTACTCAGGCTGGACTGAGAGACTGACACTTACCCAGGCTGGTCTGAGAGACTGACCCAGGCTGGAGCTCAGGGACTGACCCTTACCCAGGCTGGACTGAGAGACTGACCCTTACCCAGGCTGGAGCTCAGAGACTGACCCTTACCCAGGTTGGAGCTCAGGTACTGACCCTACCCAGGCTGGAGCTCAGGGACTGACCCTTACCCAGGCTGGAGCTCAGGGACTGACCCTTACATAGGCTGGACTGAGAGACTGACCCTTACCCAGGCTGGACTGAGAGACTGACCCCCCAGGCTGGAGCGCAGGGACTGACCCTTACGCAGGCTGGACTGAGAGACTGACGCTTACCCAGGCTGGAGCTCAGGGACTGACCCTTACCCAGGCTGGACTGAGAGACTGACCCTTGCCCAGGGTGAAGCTGAGAGACTGACCCTTACCCAGGCTGAAGCTGAGAGACTGACCCTTACCCAGGCTGGACTGAGAGACTAACCCTTACCCAGGCTGGACTGAGCAACTGACCCTTACCCAGGCTGGACTGAGAGACTGACCCTTACCCAGGCTGGACTGAGAGACTGACCCTTACCCAGGCTGGACTGAGAGACTGACCCTTACTCAGGCTGGACTGAGAGACTGACCCTTACTCAGGCTGGACTGGGAGACTGACCCTTACTCAGGCTGGACTGAGAGACTGACCCTTACCCAGGCTGGACTGGGAGACTGAACCTTACCCAGGGTGGAGCTCAGGGTCTGACCCTTATCCAGGCTGGACTGAGAGACTGACCCTTACCCAGGCTGGACTGAGAGTCTGACCCTTACCCAGGCTGGACTGAGAGACTGACCCTTACCCAGGCTGGACTGAGAGACTGACCCTTACCCAGGCTGGACTGACCCTTACCCAGGCTGGACTGAGAGACTGACCCTTACCCAGGCTGAAGCTGAGAGACTGACCCTTACCCAGGCTGGACTGAGAGACTGACCCTTACCCAGGCTGGACTGAGACTGACCCTTACCCAGACTGGACTGAGAGACTGACCCTTACGCAGGCTGGACTGACCCTTACCCAGGCAGGACTGAGAGACTGACCCTTATCCAGGCTGGACTGAGAGACTGACCCTTACCCAGGCTGAAGCTGAGAGACTGACCTTTACCCAGGCTGGACTGAGAGACTGACCCTTACCCAGGCCGGACTGAGACTGACCCTTACCCAGACTGGACTGAGAGACTGACCCTTACGCAGGCTGGACTGACCCTTACCCAGGCTGGACTAAGAGACTGACCCTTACCCAGGCTGGACTGAGAGACTGACCCTTACCCAGGCTGGACTGAGAGACTGACCCTTACCCAGGCTGGACTGAGAGTCTGACCCTTACCCAGGCTGGACTGAGAGACTGACCCTTACCCAGGCTGGACTGAGAGACTGACCGTTACCCAGGCCGGAGCTAAGAGCCTGACCCTTACCCAGGCTGGACTGAGAGTCTGACCCTTACCCAGGCTGGAGCGGAGAGACTGACCCTTACCCAGGCTGGACTGAGAGACTGACCCTTACCCAGGCTGCACTGAGAGAGTGACCCTTAACAAGGCTGGACTAAGAGACTGACCCTTACCCAGGCTGGACTGAGAGACTGACCCTTACCCAGGCCTGAGCTAAGAGCCTGACCCTTACCCAGGCTGGACTGAGAGTCTGACCCTTACCCAGGCTGGACTGAGACACTGACCCTTACCCAGGCTGGACTGAGAGACTGACCCTTACCCAGGCTGGACTGAGAGACTGACCCTTACCTAGGCTGGACTGAGAGACTGACCCTTACCCAGGCCGGACTGAGAGACTGACCCTTACCCAGGCTGGACTGAGAGACTGACCCTTACCCAGGCTGCAGCTGAGAGACTGACCCTTACCCAGGCTGGACTGAGCAACTGACCCTTACCCAGGCTGGAGGAGAGACTGACCCTTACGCAGGCTGGACTGAGAGACTGACCCTTACCCAGGCTGGACTGAGACTGACCCTTACCCAGGCTGGACGGAGAGACTGACCCTTACCCAGGCTAGACTGTGAAACTGACCCTTACTCAGGCTGGACTGAGAGACTGACACTTACCCAGGCTGGTCTGAGAGACTGACCCAGGCTGGAGCTCAGGGACTGACCCTTACCCAGGCTGGACTGAGAGACTGACCCTTACCCAGGCTGGAGCTCAGAGACTGACCCTTACCCAGGTTGGAGCTCAGGTACTGACCCTACCCAGGCTGGAGCTCAGGGACTGACCCTCACCCAGGCTGGAGCTCAGGGACTGACCCTTACATAGGCTGGACTGAGAGACTGACCCTTACCCAGGCTGGACTGAGAGACTGACCCAGGCTGGAGCGCAGGGACTGACCCTTACGCAGGCTGGACTGAGAGACTGACGCTTACCCAGGCTGGAGCTCAGGGACTGACCCTTACCCAGGCTGGACTGAGAGACTGACCCTTGCCCAGGGTGAAGCTGAGAGACTGACCCTTACCCAGGCTGGACTGAGAGACTAACCCTTACCCAGGCTGGACTGAGCAACTGACCCTTACCCAGGCTGGACTGAGAGACTGACCCTTACCCAGGCTGGACTGAGAGACTGACCCTTACCCAGGCTGGACTGAGAGACTGACCCTTACTCAGGCTGGACTGAGAGACTGACCCTTACTCAGGCTGGACTGGGAGACTGACCCTTACTCAGGCTGGACTGAGAGACTGACCCTTACCCAGGCTGGACTGGGAGACTGAACCTTACCCAGGGTGGAGCTCAGGGTCTGACCCTTATCCAGGCTGGACTGAGAGTCTGACCCTTACCCAGGCTGGACTGAGAGACTGACCCTTACCCAGGCTGGACTGAGAGACTGACCCTTACCCAGGCTGGACTGACCCTTACCCAGGCTGGACTGAGAGACTGACCCTTACCCAGGCTGAAGCTGAGAGACTGACCCTTACCCAGGCTGGACTGAGAGACTGACCCTTACCCAGGCTGGACTGAGACTGACCC
>NW_027597937.1:0-59826 GCF_964194155.1 Cetorhinus maximus
GAAGCAGGTTCAATAGGAACACTGGGAATGGGGGAATCGGGGGAAGCAGGTTCAATAGGAACACTGGGAATGGGGAATCGGGGGAAGCAGGTTCAATAGGAACACTGGGAATGGGGAATCGGGGGAAGCAGGTTCAATGGGAACACTGGGAATGGGGAATCGGGGGACCAGCGATGGCTCTGAGAAGATGGGAAGGTGCCCGAGTTGGTTGGGGGGGTCTCCATTTGTCCGCGGGAGTGTGGAAGGCCCCGGGGGTTGCCCCACGGTCTGGTTTGCTTCCCTCCCCAGGGCAGGAGTCGGCCACCATCGACTACGACGATGGCATCAAGATCACCCCCTTCAACCTGGAGGAGGAGATGGAGGAAGGGCACTTCGACTCCGAGGGCAACTACTTCCTGAAGAAAGAAGGGGTCATCCGCGACAACTGGCTGGACAACATCGACTGGGTGAGGCGGCGCGGCAAGGCTTCTTGAGCCACTGCAGTCCCCTGTGTGGTGTAGGTACACCCACGGCGCTGTTAGGGGGGGGAGTTCCAGGATTTTGTCCCGTGTGTCGTGTAGGTACACCCACGGCGCTGTTAGGGAGGGAGTTCCAGGATTTTGTCCCCGTGTGGTGTAGGTACACCCATGGCGCTGTTAGGGAGGGAGCTCCAGGATTTTGTCCTGTGTGGTGTAGGTACACCCATGGCGCTGTTAGGGAGGGAGTTCCAGGATTTTGTCCTGTGTGGTGTAGGTACACCCATGGCGCTGTTAGGGAGGGAGTTCCAGGATTTTGTCCTGTGTGGTGTAGGTACACCCACGACGCTGTTAGGGAGGGAGCTCCAGGATTTTGTCCTGTGTGGTGTAGGTACACCCATGGCGCTGTTAGGGAGGGAGTTCCAGGATTTTGTCCCCGTGTGTGGTGTAGGTACACCCACGGCGCTGTTAGGGAGGGCGTTCCGGGATTTCGACCCCAGCGACAGTGAAGGAACGGCCGATATATTTCCAAGTCGGGATGGGTGAGGGGCTCGGAGGGGGAACTCCCAGGTGGTGGTGTTCCCCATGTGTCTGCTGCCCTCGTCCTTCTAGACGGTAGAGGTGGTGGGTTTGGGCGGCGCTGTCGAAGGAGCCTTGGTGAGTTGCTGCAGTGCATCTTGTAGATGGTACACGCACTGCTGCCCCTGTGCGTCGGTGGTGGAGGGAGTGAATGTTTGCGGATGGGGTGCGCAGTGGACGCGGACTGATTCGGGTCCCTGTGCTCTCCCTGCCCCTCAGGTGCGAGTCCAGCAGAGGCCAGCCCGGCGCCAGGCGGAGAGCGAGAGCCCCGAGCCCCCCACCGACGTGCGGACCCTCCTGGAGGACATCCTGGGAATGCTCAGGCCCGGAGAGACGGTGGCCAAGGCCATCCGGAGGCTGGGAGGCGTGGCTTCCGGGGCGGGCGCCGGCCAGAGGCCCTGGGAGGCCAAGAGGAGGAAGAGGAGGAGGACGAGGTCGGCTGGCGGAGGGGAGGAGGAGGAGGAGAAGAAGGAGGAGGAGGAGGAGAAGAAGGAGGAGGGGCCCGAGGGCGAGGCCCAGCGGCGGTCCGAGCAGCTGGACCGGCTGACGGGCCTGGCCGACCAGATGGTGGCCTGGGGGGAGTACGAGATCTACCAGGACACCTACGAGAAGGTCAGGCATCGGCTGAGGAAGGGCACGGCCCAGCCCTCGAGACCCTCGAAGCCACCAGCCGACCCCCTCGACATGTTTGCCGAGCGGATCGACGAGAGTTTGCTGAAGCCGCGAGAGGAAACGCCGGATGAGACAGGTGAGTGGACTCGCTCGCTCTCTCTCTCTCTCTCTCTCTCTCTCTCAGGGAGATATCTGTACACTGACTGGTGTCTCTCAGTCCCCTCTCTCTCTCTCAGGGAGATATCTGTACACTGACTGGTGTCTCTCAGTCCCTCTCTCTCTCTCGGGGAGATATCTGTACACTGACTGGTGTCTCTCAGTCCCCTCTCTCTCTCAGGGAGATATCTGTACACTGACTGGTGTCTCTCAGTCCCTCTCTCTCTCTCGGGGAGATATCTGTACACTGACTGGTGTCTCTCAGTCCTCTCTCTCTCTCGGGGAGATATCTGTACACTGACTGGTGTCTCTCAGTCCCCCCTCTCTCTCTCAGGGAGATATCTGTACACTGACTGGTGTCTCTCAGTCCCCTCTCTCTCAGGGAGATATCTGTACACTGACTGGTGTCTCTCAGTCCCCTCTCTCTCTCTCAGGGAGATATCTGTACACTGACTGGTGTCTCTCAGTCCCCCCTCTCTCTCTCAGGGAGATATCTGTACACTGACTGGTGTCTCTCAGTCCCCCCTCTCTCTCTCAGGGAGATATCTGTACACTGACTGGTGTCTCTCAGTCCCCCCTCTCACTCTCAGGGAGATATCTGTACACTGACTGGTGTCTCTCAGTCCCCTCTCTCTCTCTCAGGGAGATATCTGTACACTGACTGGTGTCTCTCAGTCCCCTCACTCTCTCAGGGAGATATCTGTACACTGACTGGTGTCTCTCAGTCCCTCTCTCTCTCAGGGAGATATCTGTACACTGACTGGTGTCTCTCAGTCCCTCTCTCTCAGGGAGATATCTGTACACTGACTGGTGTCTCTCAGTCCCTCTCTCTCTCTCTCTCAGGGAGATATCTGTACACTGACTGGTGTCTCTCAGTCCCTCTCTCTCTCTCTCTCAGGGAGATATCTGTACACTGACTGGTGTCTCTCAGTCCCCTCTCTCTCTCTCTCTCAGGGAGATATCTGTACACTGACTGGTGTCTCTCAGTCCCCTCTCTCTCTCTCTCTCAGGGAGATATCTGTACACTGACTGGTGTCTCTCAGTCCCTCTCTCTCTCAGGGAGATATCTGTACACTGACTGGTGTCTCTCAGTCCCTCTCTCTCTCAGGGAGATATCTGTACACTGACTGGTGTCTCTCAGTCCCCTCTCTCTCAGGGAGATATCTGTACACTGACTGGTGTCTCTCAGTCCCCTCTCTCTCTCAGGGAGATATCTGTACACTGACTGGTGTCTCTCAGTCCCCTCTCTCTCTCAGGGAGATATCTGTACACTGACTGGTGTCTCTCAGTCCCCTCTCTCTCTCTCAGGGAGATATCTGTACACTGACTGGTGTCTCTCAGTCCCCTCACTCTCTCAGGGAGATATCTGTACACTGACTGGTGTCTCTCAGTCCCTCTCTCTCTCTCAGGGAGATATCTGTACACTGACTGGTGTCTCTCAGTCCCTCTCTCTCTCAGGGAGATATCTGTACACTGACTGGTGTCTCTCAGTCCCCTCTCTCTCAGGGAGATATCTGTACACTGACTGGTGTCTCTCAGTCCCCTCTCTCTCTCAGGGAGATATCTGTACACTGACTGGTGTCTCTCAGTCCCTCTCTCTCTCAGGGAGATATCTGTACACTGACTGGTGTCTCTCAGTCCCTCTCTCTCTCAGGGAGATATCTGTACACTGACTGGTGTCTCTCAGTCCCCTCTCTCTCAGGGAGATATCTGTACACTGACTGGTGTCTCTCAGTCCCTCTCTCTCTCAGAGAGATATCTGTACACTGACTGGTGTCTCTCAGTCCCCTCTCTCTCTCAGGGAGATATCTGTACACTGACTGGTGTCTCTCAGTCCCCTCTCTCTCTCAGGGAGATATCTGTACACTGACTGGTGTCTCTCAGTCCCCTCTCTCTCTCAGGGAGATATCTGTACACTGACTGGTGTCTCTCAGTCCCCTCTCTCTCTCTCAGGGAGATATCTGTACACTGACTGGCGTCTCTCAGTCCCTCTCTCTTTCTCAGGGAGATATCTGCACACTGACTGGTGTCTCTCAGTCCCCTCTCTCAGGGAGATATCTGTACACTGACTGGTGTCTCTCATCCCCTCTCTCTCTCTCTCAGGGAGATATCTGTACACTGACTGGTGTCTCTCAGTCCCCGCTCTCTCAGGGTGATATCTGCACACTGACTGGTGTCTCTCAGTCCCCTCTCTCTCAGGGAGATATCTGTACACTGACTGGTGTCTCTCAGTCCCTCTTTCTCTCTCAGGGAGATATCTGTACACTGACTGGTGTCTCTCAGTCCCCTCTGTCTCTCAGGGAGATATCTGTACACTGACTGGTGTCTCTCAGTCCCTCTCTCTCTCAGGGAGATATCTGTACACTGACTGGTGTCTATCATTCCCTCTCTCTCTCTCTCATGGTGATATCTGTACATTGACTAGTGTCTCTCAGTCCCTCTCTCTCTCTCTCAGGGAGATATCTGTACACTGACTGGTGTCTCTCAGTCCCCTCTCTCTCTCAGGGAGATATCTGTACACTGACTGGTGTCTCTCAGTCCCCTCTCTCTCTCAGGGAGATATCTGTACACTGACTGGTGTCTCTCAGTCCCCTCTCTCTCTCTCAGGGAGATATCGGTACACTGACTGGTGTCTCTCTCTCTCTCTCTCTCTCTCAGGGAGATATCTGTACACTGACTGGTGTCTCTCAGTCCCCCCTCTCTCTCTCAGGGAGATATCTGTACACTGACTGGTGTCTCTCAGTCCCCTCTCTCTCTCTCAGGGAGATATCTGTACACTGACTGGTGTCTCTCAGTCCCTCTCTCTCTCAGGGAGATATCTGTACACTGACTTGTGTAACTTGGGTTGTGCCTTGGGATTTGGTGTGGGAGTTAATACTCTCTTTATGTCTTTCGCTATTGCAGAGATAATCTCGACCGGCCTTACTGAAGTGATGTGGGAGTACAAGTGGGAAAACACAGACGACGCAGAGCTCTACGGCCCTTTCTCGAGCAGCCAGATGCAGGTAGGCACATCGCGGGTTGAGCTCCTCACTGTCGGAGGGTCAGTGCTGAGGGAGCGCCGCACTGTCGGAGGGTCAGTGTTGAGGGAGCGCTGCACTGTCGGAGGGTCAGTGCTGAGGGAGCGCCGCACTGTCGGTAGGTCAGTACTGAGGGAGCGCCGCACTGTCGGTAGGTCAGTGCTGAGGGAGAGCCGCACTGTGGGAGGGTCAGTGCTGAGGGAGCGCCGCACTGTGGGAGGGTCAGTGCTGAGGGAGCGCCGCACTGTGGGAGGGTCAGCGCTGAGAGGGAGCGCCCGCACTGTCGGAGGGGTCAGTGCTGAGGGAGCACCGCACTGTCGGAGGGTCAGTACTGAGGGAGTGCCGCACTGTCGGAGGGTCAGTGCTGAGGGAGCGCCGCACTGTCGGACGGTCAGTACTGAGGGAGCGCCGCACTGTCGGAGTGTCAGTGCTGAGGGAGCGCTGCACTGTCGGAGGGTCAGTGCTGAGGGAGCGCCGCACTGTCGGAGGGTCAGTGCTGAGGGAGTGCCGCACTGTCGGAGGGTCAGTGCTGAGGGAGCGCCGCACTGTCAGAGGGTCAGTGCTGAGGGAGCGCTGTACTGTTGGAGGGTCAGTGCTGAGGGAGCGCCGCACTGTGGGAGGGTCAGTACTGAGTGAGCGCCGCACTGTCGGAGGGTCAGTGCTGAGGGAGCGCCGCACTGTCGGAGGGTCAGTACTGAGGGAGCGCCGCACTGTCGGAGGGTCAGTGCTGAGGGAGCGCCGCACTGTCGGAGTGCACTCCCTCAGCACTGACACTCCCACAGAACGTCACCTGGAATATGAACCTAACGTGTGCCCCCTTGTTCTGGCGCTGTGGACCTCCCACCTCGTTCTAGATTCCCCCACGAGAGGGGGTGCAGGGGTGGGTCATGTCGAGCTTCCCCTGTCTCGTTTAACCAGAGTAAGGTTATTGGGTAGGGGGGAGGTAGGGAGGCGGGGATGCGAGGTTGAGCTTCCGATCGGATCGGAGGTGACTTTATCGAATGGGGGGGGGTGGGGAAGCAGCCTCGAGGGGGCCGAGCGGCCCGGCCCCCTGGTTGGTGACCTACGTGGGCAGCAGCCCCCTCGAGCTAGGAGACCAGACGTGGCCCCCGCTTCCCCTGATCACCCTGACGCCCGGCGCTAGCGTTGCCCCAAGACGTTGGGTGAGACGGCGGGGGCTGGGGGTTAGAGGGGTGAGGGTGAGAGGGGTGGGTGTGAGTCAGGTCTTGCTGGTTGGGTGGGGGTGGTGGGGGTGAGAGGGTGGGTGTGTGTCAGGTCTCGCTGGTTGGGTGGGGGTGAGGGTGAGGGGGTGGGTGTGTGTCAGGTCTCGCTGGATGGTGGGGGTGGGGATGAGAGGGGTGGGTGTGAGTGAGGTCTTGCTGGATGGTGGGGGTGGGGGTGAGAGGAGTGGGTGTGAGTCAGGTCTCGCTGGTTGGGTGGGGGTGAGAGGGGTGGGTGTGAGTCAGGTCTCGCTGGATGGGTGGGGGTGGTGAGGGTGAGAGGGGTGGGTGTGAGTGAGGTCCCGCTGGTTGGGTGGTGGGGGTGAGAGGGTGGGTGTGAGTGAGGTCCCGCTGGTTGGGTGGTGGGGGTGAGAGGGTGGGTGTGAGTGAGGTCTCGCTGGTTGGGTGGGGGTGAGGGTGAGAGGGGTGGGTGTGAGTCAGGTCTCGCTGGATGGGTGGGGGTGGTGAGGGTGAGAGGGGTGGGTGTGAGTGAGGTCCCGCTGGTTGGGTGGTGGGGGTGAGAGGGTGGGTGTGAGTGAGGTCCCGCTGGTTGGGTGGTGGGGGTGAGAGGGTGGGTGTGAGTGAGGTCTCGCTGGTTGGGTGGGGGTGAGGGTGAGAGGGGTGGGTGTGAGTCAGGTCTCGCTGGATGGTGGGGGTGGGGGTGAGAGGGTGGGTGTGAGTTAGGGTCTCGCTGGATGGTGGGGGTGGGGGTGGGGGTGAGAGGGGTGGCTGTGAGTGAGGTCCCGCTGGTTGGGTGGGGGTGGTGGGGATGAGAGGGTGGGTGTGAGTGAGGGTCTCGCTGGATGGGTGGGGGTGGGGGTGAGAGGGGTGGGTGTGAGTGAGGTCCCGCTGGTTGGGTGGGGGTGGTGGGGGTGAGAGGGTGGGTGTGAGTGAGGGTCTCGCTGGTTGGGTGGGTGTGAGGGTGAGAGGGGTGGGTGAGAGTCAGGTCTCGCTGGTTGGGTGGGGGTGAGAGGGGTGGGTGTGAGTCAGGTATCGCTGGTTGGGTGGGGGTGAGAGGGGTGGGTGTGAGTGAGGTCTCGCTGGTTGGGTGGGGGTGAGGGTGAGAGGGGTGGGTGTGAGTGAGGTCTCGCTGGATGGTGGGGGTGAGGGTGAGAGGGGTGGGTGTGAGTGAGGGTCTCGCTGGATGGTGGGGATGAGGGTGAGAGGGGTGGGTGTGAGTGAGGGTCTCGCTGGATGGTGGGGATGAGGGTGAGGGGGTGGGTGTGAGTGAGGTCTCGCTGGTTGGGTGGGGGTGAGAGGGTGGGTGTGAGTGAGGGTCTCGCTGGATAGTGGGGGTGAGGGTGAGAGGGGTGGGTGTGAGTGAGGGTCTTGCTGGATGGTGGGGATGAGGGTGAGGGGGTGGGTGTGAGTGAGGGTCCCGCTGGATGGTGGGGATGAGGGTGAGGGGGTGGGTGTGAGTGAGGTCTCGCTGGTTGGGTGGGGGTGAGAGGGTGGGTGTGAGTGAGGGTCTCGCTGGATAGTGGGGGTGAGGGTGAGAGGGGTGGGTGTGAGTGAGGGTCTCGCTGGATGGTGGGGGTGAGAGGGTGTGAGTCAGGTGTCGCTGGCTGGGTGGGGGTGGTGGGAGTGAGAGGGTGGGTGTGAGTGAGGTCTCGTTGGATGGTAGGGGTGAGGGTGAGAGGGGTGGGTGTGAGTCAGGTCTCGCTGGCTGGGTGGGGGTGGTGGGAGTGAGAGGGTGGGTGTGAGTGAGGGTCTCGCTGGATGGTGGGGGTGAGGGTGAGAGGGGTGGGTGTGAGTGAGGTCTCGTTGGATGGTGGGGGTGAGGGTGAGAGGGGTGGGTGTGAGTCAGGTCTCGCTGGATGGTGGGGGTGAGGGTGAGAGGGGTGGGTGTGAGTGAGGTCTCGTTGGATGGTGGGGGTGAGGGTGAGAGGGGTGGGTGTGAGTCAGGTCTCGCTGGCTGGGTGGGGGTGGTGGGAGTGAGAGGGTGGGTGTGAGTGAGGGTCTCGCTGGATGGTGGGGGTGAGGGTGAGAGGGGTGGGTGTGAGTCAGGTCTCGCTGGATGGTGGGGGTGAGGGTGAGAGGGGTGGGTGTGAGTGAGGTCTCGCTGGATGGTGGGGGTGAGGGTGAGAGGGGTGGGTGTGAGTGAGGGTCTCGCTGGATGGTGGGGGTGAGGGTGAGAGGGGTGGGTGTGAGTGAGGTCTCGTTGGATGGTGGGGGTGAGGGTGAGAGGGGTGGGTCTGAGTCAGGTCTCGCTGGTTGGGTGGGGGTGGTGGGGGTGAGAGGGGTGGGTCTGAGTCAGGTCTCGCTGGTTGGGTGGGGGTGGTGGGGGTGAGAGGGGTGGGTCTGAGTTAGGTCTCGCTGGTTGGGTGGGGGTGGTGGGGGTGAGAGGGGTGGGTCTGAGTCAGGTCTCGCTGGTTGGGTGGGGGTGGTGGGGGTGAGAGGGGTGGGTCTGAGTCAGGTCTCGCTGGTTGGGTGGGGGTGGTGGGGGTGAGAGGGGTGGGTCTGAGTCAGGTCTCGCTGGTTGGGTGGGGGTGGTGGGGGTGAGAGGGGTGGGTCTGAGTCAGGTCTCGCTGGTTGGGTGGGGGTGGTGGGGGTGAGAGGGGTGGGTCTGAGTTAGGTCTCGCTGGTTGGGTGGGGGTGGTGAGGGTGAGAGGGGTGGGTCTGAGTTAGGTCTCGCTGGTTGGGTGGGGGTGGTGAGGGTGAGAGGGGTGGGTCTGAGTTAGGTCTCGCTGGTTGGGTGGGGGTGGTGGGGGTGAGAGGGGTGGGTCTGAGTTAGGTCTCGCTGGTTGGGTGGGGGTGGTGGTGGGGGTGAGAGGGGTGGGTCTGAGTCAGGTCTCGCTGATTGGGTGGGGGTGGTGGTGGGGGTGAGAGGATTGGTTCCCATGCGTCTAATCTTCCCTCTCTTTTTTCCCTCCATATCCACCTACCCCCCCCATATCTTCCTGTATTCCCTCCCTCCCTTCCCCCCCGCCCCAGGACTGGGTTGACCAGGACTACTTCCGGGAAGGAGTCTATTGCCGCAAAGTCGGAGAGCCCGGCAGCATCTTCTACAGCTCCCGCCGGATCGACTTTGAGCTCTACACGTGACGCCGTGACGGGAGTGCTTTGCCAAGAGGTGACCCCACCTCCTCCCCCTCCTCCCCCCCCCCCCCTCCTCCCCCACCTCCCCCCCCCCCCCCGACAGAATCGGAGCCTCCCTGCCCTCAGGGAGGGCGGGGGCAGAGTTGGCGCGCGCGGCCCGGAGAGGCGCGCCGAGCCTCGCTCTCGTCCGCTACCCCTTCCCTGACCCGTCGACCCCCCCCCCGGCCGGGAAACCTCCTCCCTCCGAAGGCTCGTTTTTTTGTTTAACTCGGCCCCTTCCCCCCCCCCTCCGTCCCACCCCCCACCCCCACCTCTAACCCGGCTTTGCCCCCCACCCCACCGTCGGCGCGTTTTTAGCTGTGCGTTTTGTTTCCGCCGAGCAAGGAGGAGGAGGAGGATAAAAGAAACAATGCTGATTATTAAACGTCGACTGGAGTACTGTTTCGCTCTCTGGGCTCTGGCCCCCACACAGCTGGGTGGCGGCGGTGTGGTTCCGATGCCGTGGAGGGGTGCCTGGCGTTCCCCACGTGCCTGCTGCCCTCGTCCTTCTAGGCGGCAGCGGTGGTGGGTTTGGGCGGCGCTGTCTGAGGAGCCTCGGCGTAGTTGCTGCAGTGCATCTTGTAGATGGTGCACACGCTGCTGCTGCCCCTGTGCGTCGGTGGTGGTGGAGGGAGGTGAATGTTTGTGGGTGGGGCGCCGATCGAGCGGGGGGGCTGCTTTGTCCCGGACGGTGTCGAGCTTCTCGAGTGTTGTGGGAGCTGCCGCTCATCCAGGCAAGTGGGGAGAGTATCCCATCACCCTCCTGACTGGTGCCTTGTCGATGGAGGACAGGCTTTGGTGGGGGGAGTCAGGAGGTGAGTTACTCCCCGCAGGATTCCCAGCCTCTGACCTGCTCTTGTTGCCACAGAGGTGTGAAATAATTCAAACAGAGCGACGAGGTCAAACGAGGGAGGGAGAGTGTTGCAATCTCTGTCATGACATCAAACACTTAAAAAAGAAATTTGAGTTTCCAGTTCCCCACTGAGCAAAGTCAAGATTTCGCCTTTTAAAACTTTTACTGTAACAAATGACTCAAAGAACCATTGACTAAACACTTTATTTTCTTTTTGTAGGCAGTTATACTTTAAACGACAGAGCGAAACATTTTCCTTTTATACTTATCACCCATTGTGCCCTCCGCAGAATAACAGTCCTTAATGGCAAATAGTCTTCAGTTGCTTCCAGTGGTTCACCTATCTCTGCCTTGTGGAGTAGTATCTTCAAGTGACCGTCTCCAGGCGTTTTCCTCAGTTTTCGGAGAGCTTCTTAAATCCATCACCCGCTGTAAAGACTGTTCCGATGATTCTTCTCCGCCCACCCCCCTGCCAGTCCTTGCCAGAACAAATCTCCTCCTGGAGCCCGCATGCCTCTCTTCAACTCGAGACCGTCTCGCTCCCCCGTCGGGCTGTGCTAGCCCGCAGAGCCAGAGTAGCCGCCTTCTCGCTGCCGGCCGCACAGAGCAGATAACTCATCTGCGCTGTTCGTGGCTTTTGTAGGGAAGCCTGTAACCTGATCTCAGAAGTGGCTTCCTCCGCCCTCCGTTCCCGTGGCAACATGAAGCGCATTTACCTTTCCTCCAGGTGGAAATGCTAATTAGCTATCCTTGGGTCCCCACTCCCTTTCCGTCCTGGCAGTAAAAGGACAGTTCCCAGCGCAACTGTTGGCGACATGGTACCAACAACTCCTTTCTGGGTCTTTGGGAGACCCGTGAGTCTCCACATTGCAAAGTCAGAGATGGCAGTCATTGTCTCCAAGTGTAAATACCTTGCACCTTCTTAGTGAAAACCATCCAATTATTTTGATGTTTAACAGTCAAAACCACGCAGGTTCACTGTCAGGCACAACAGGTGATGTTAACCCCTTTCATTTTCCCCTAAGTTATAATATTATCAACCTCGTAATTGGTGTAACGCGTGAAACACATTAAACAGAACAATTGTACATCGAAATGACCGAATGAAGGAATTAATTTGGAAGCCAGCTAACCGGGAACCTCGGCGTCCATTCGATCGTTCCAGAAATAAAACGATCGCGCGCAACGAGGAAGTTAGAAACGGAGGCGTCGGGATGGCGGAGTTCGGGGATTGGCGGAAAGTCGGGCTGATGTACCCGCGAGGGCCGGAAACCATCACTCGTGGCTCAAGGTCCCGTCAGGGAAGGAAACCCGCCGCCCTTACCCGGCCTGGCCCACCTGCGAGTCCGGCAACGGCAGCGTTGCGACCGGAGGCCATTCCGCCCGTCGAGTCCGTGATGGCTCTCTGACGACGGAGCGACTTGCCTCCCCCCCCTCCGAATCTCCCCCCCACCCCTCCCCAGCTTCACCCCGCCGATCCCGCGCTTTGTCACGACTCACCGGGGACCGCGCGCTGTAATATCGAGCCCCCCCGCTGCTCCCCGAACCGCGACGAATGTGAAACGTTGGACGAAACCGCCCGATTCTACCCAAACTGTTTAATTTAGGCTGACGGAATGAGGCACCAGGTTTGTAAAATTAAGAAGTAAATAACTGTTTCCTGAACAAATTGTCTTCAACGAGTGGCAAAAGGAAGAGACCTGAACTTCCAGCTCCTAACCCTATACCTTAAACTCTACCCCCTTCTTAAATCCCGCCACACACACACGACACAGAAGACACACACACACCTGGATTTTAAGGGCGAGATAAAACAGTTCAATAGCACCAGTTCCGGAGTACAGGATTTGATCGGTTGATTTTGATCGACGTCTTCCGAATCCCTTTCAGCTCTTTGTTGATGACACGAGGTGGTCTTCCCAGCACTTTCAGTCTGTAGTCCACTGATTGAGCACTTGCCTTTCAATGTCTCGAACAGTGATTTTCCCCTTTGCCTCTTGACAGGGGTTTTTTTAGAAAGAGAGAGAGCAGCTTATAGAGATATGAGGAGAAAAAGCCAGCTAGCTATTATGGTGAAATTATTGGAATCTTGCCCCCACACACAGGAGAAAGAGGTTTTAGGCCTTGTTCCTTTCAGGCTTGTAGCTATTCCGCTGCACTGCCCTCACACAAAAACCTGCTCACCTGGCCCGAAGCCAATTAAGAAGTTGTTGCCAGGGCAGCTCCCTTGGTTCAGGATTCCTTTCCGGCACCATCCTGTCTTTCGTGGCACGCTTTGTTCCAGGACTGCAACCTTGTGTGTATTTCTCGTCCTGTTCCAGTGGACGTGTCTTTCGAACTGCATCCATTGTAGTTTTAATCCACAGCCCGAACAGAAAACAAAAAGATGTGTTCCTTACAGTCCGAATGAGCGATTCACCTCGTCCCGCTCCCCCACTTTCTCCCTGTTAAACCCGCACGTTCTTCCTTTTCCGATAACCATCCCATTCCCTCTCAAACGCCTTGATTGCCTGCCTCCCCCCACACTCTCAGGCAGCGTGTTCCAGACCCTAACCCCCTCGATTGACCCTCCCTCCACCACACTCGGGCAGCGCATTCCAGATCCTAACCCCTCGATTGACCCTCCCTCCCCCAGACTCTCAGGCAGCGCGTTCCAGACCCTAACCCCCCTCGATTGACCCTCCCTCCCCCACACAATCTCAGAACAGCGCGTTCCAGATCCTAACCCCCTCGATTGACCCTCCCTCCCCCACACTCTCAGGCAGCGCTTTCCGGATCCTAACCCCCCTCGATTGACCCTCCCTCCCCCACACTGTGGTCGGACAGGCCCCATCGACCCAGACTGGGATGCATCGGACTGGGGGGACACAGAGCAGATATCAACCAGGCAACAGCAGGTTATATTTAAATTGGGGCCTTCAATTGCCCCTGTTTTGACCTGACGCTTTAAACCTGAGATCTGGAGTAGACATTGACTCATTGCGCCCTTCCCCCCCGCCCCCAAAACACCTCCCCAGCCCTACCGACACCTTTGCAAAGCTGATGCCGGAGTCGGGGGCTCGGTTTTTGTAATCCTGTGAGGGGGTGTGGGCTGTCGCTGTCCGGGCCCAGCATTTGTTGCCCGTCCATAATTGCCCCCTTGAGAAGGTGGTGGGTGAGCCACCTTCTTGAGCCGCTGCAGTCCCGTGTGGTGTAGGTACACCCACGGCGCTGTTAGGGAGGGAGTTCCAGGATTTTGTCCCGTGTGGTGTAGGTACACCCACGGCGCTGTTAGGGAGGGAGTTCCAGGATTTTGTCCTGTGTGTGGTGTAGGTACACCCACAGCGCTGTTAGGGAGGGAATTCCAGGATTTTGACCCCGTGTGGTGTAGGTACACCCACGGCGCTGTTAGGGAGGGAGTTCCAGGATTTTGTCCCGTGTGTGGTGTAGGTACACCCACAGCGCTGTTAGGGAGGGAATTCCAGGATTTTGACCCCGTGTGGTGTAGATACACCCGCGGCGCTGTTAGGGAGGGAGTTCCAGGATTTTGACCCAGTGACAGTGAAGGGACGGCCAATATATTTCCAAGTCGGGATGGGTGAGGGGCTCGGAGGGGAACTTCCAGGCGTTGGTGTTCCCCATGTGTCTGCTGCCCTTGCCCCCTTCTAGGACAAGGAACAGAGTGTGCCGTGAAAGACAGGATGGTGCCGGGAAGGAGTCCTGGACCAAGCGAACTGCCTGGCGACAACGCTTTGATTGGCCGGTGACCAGGTTTTTTGTGTGAGGCCAGTGCAGCAGAATAGCTCCTGGCCTGAAAGGAACAAAACCTCTTTCTCCTGTGTGTGGGAAACATTCCAGTAATCCCACAATAGTAGCTAGTTGGCTATTTCTCCTCATATCTCCATAACTTGCTCTCTCTCCCGATGGTGGGTTTGGGCGGCGCTGTCGAAGGAGCCTTGGCGAGTTGCTGCAGTGCATCTTGCAGATGGTACACACACTGCTGCCCCTGTGCGTCGGTGGTGGAGGAGGGAGTGAATGTTTGCGGACGGGGTGCCGATCGAGCGGGGGCTGCTTTGTCCGGGACGGTGTCGAGCTTCTCGAGTGTCGTGGGGGCTGCAACTCATCCAGGCAAGTGGGGAGTGTCCCATCGCACTCCTGACTGGTGCCTTGTCGATGGTGGGCAGGCTTTGGGGGGAGTCAGGAGGTGAGCGACTCTCCGCACTGCTGTTCAGGTGTCCGATTCCTGGGTTCGCAACATTCAGTGGGACAGTGCATTGACAATGATGCCTGGAGGCTCCTCCAGAAACAGGTTCTGAGGAGGGGCTGCAGGTTGCCAGGGGTGGTGACAATAGGAGGGTTTGAAACCAGACCCCGCTGTCTTTTATGTTCTGCGAGTTGGCGCAGCCATTGGATCGGCGAGCATTGAATCAAGAGGGGAGCCTGTGTCAGGTGGCTGTCGACAGGAGGGCACTGGAGAGTCGACAGGCTGCTGGGATCTGCACAGGCTGATCGAACAGGGCCCGAGCGAGCACTCCTCACCGTCTCTGTCCGCCTCTCGCCTGACCCAACCGTTCCAGGGATTGAGGGCAGCATGAGGGGCCTCATCGTCTTCATGATGCTCGCCGCATCCTCCTGCCTCAGCGAGTGGCCGCGGAGCCGTTGGGTTAGGAAAAGTGCGGGATTTGGGAAAGGGGTGGGAGGATAGAGGGGTCAGATTGCAGGAAGACTGGCTGTCACCAGGTAGAGGAGCGTGAGGGAGAGTTTTGGCGGGACATTCCGAGGCACTGGAGTGTGAGAGAGGGTTAGAGAGACCTCCCCAGATACAAGAGTGAGAGAGAGAGAGAGGGTTAGAGAGACCTCCCCAGATACAGGAGTGTGAGAGAGAGAGAGAGGGTTAGAGAGACCTCCCCAGATACAGGAGTGTGAGAGAGAGAGAGAGGGTTAGAGAGACCTCCCCAGATACAGGAGTGTGAGAGAGGGGGTTAGAGAGACCTCCCCAGATACAGGAGTGTGAGAGAGAGAGAGAGGGTTAGAGAGACCTCCCCAGATACAAGAGTGAGAGAGAGAGGGAGTTAGAGAGACCTCCCCAGATACAGGAGTGTGAGAGAGAGAGAGAGAGGGTTAGAGAGACCTCCCCAGATACAGGAGTGTGAGAGAGAGAGAGGGTTAGAGAGACCTCCCCAGATACAGGAGTGTGTGTGAGAGAGAGAGGGGGTTAGAGAGACCTCCCCAGATACAGGAGTGTGAGAGAGAGAGAGGGTTAGAGAGACCTCCCCAGATACAGGAGTGTGAGAGAGGGTTAGAGAGACCTCCCCAGATACAAGAGTGAGAGAGAGAGAGAGGGTTAGAGAGACCTCCCCAGATACAGGAGTGTGAGAGAGAGAGGGTTAGAGAGACCTCCCCAGATACAGGAGTGTGAGAGAGAGAGAGAGAGGGTTAGAGAGACCTCCCCAGATACAGGAGTGTGAGAGAGAGAGGGTTAGAGAGACCTCCCCAGATACAGGAGTGTGAGAGAGAGAGAGGGGGTTAGAGAGACCTCCCCAGATACAGGAGTGTGAGAGAGAGAGAGGGTTAGAGAGACCTCCCCAGATACAGGAGTGTGTGAGAGAGGGGGTTAGAGAGACCTCCCCAGATACAGGAGTGTGTGAGAGAGAGAGGGGGTTAGAGAGACCTCCCCAGATACAAGAGTGAGAGAGAGAGGGGGTTAGAGAGACCTCCCCAGATACAGGAGTGTGTGAGGGAGAGAGAGAGAGGGTTAGAGAGACCTCCCCAGATACAGGAGTGTGAGAGAGAGAGAGGGTTAGAGAGACCTCCCCAGATACAGGAGTGTGAGAGAGAGAGAGGGTTAGAGAGACCTCCCCAGATACAGGAGTGTGAGAGAGAGAGAGGGTTAGAGAGACCTCCCCAGATACAGGAGTGTGAGAGAGAGAGGGGGTTAGAGAGACCTCCCCAGATACAGGAGTGTGTGTGTGTGAGAGAGAAAGAGTTAGAGAGACCTCCCCAGATACAGGAGTGTGAGTGAGAGAGAGGGGGTTAGAGAGACCTCCCCAGATACAGGAGTGTGTGAGAGAGAGAGAGGGTTAGAGGGACCTCCCCAGATACAGGAGTGTGTGAGAGAGAGGTGGTTAGAGAGACCTCCCCAGGTACAGGAGTGTGTGAGAGAGAGAGAGAGGGTTAGAGAGACCTCCCCAGATACAGGAGTGTGTGAGAGAGAGAGAGAGAGAGGGTTAGAGAGACCTCCCCAGATACAGGAGTGTGAGAGAGAGAGAGAGGGTTAGAGAGACCTCCCCAGATACAGGAGTGTGAGAGAGAGAGAGAGAGGGTTAGAGAGACCTCCCCAGATACAGGAGTGTGTGAGAGAGAGAGAGGGTTAGAGAGGCCTCCCCAGATACAGGAGTGTGAGAGAGAGAGAGGGGGTTAGAGAGACCTCCCCATATACTGGAGTGTGAGAGAGAGAGGGGGTTAGAGAGACCTCCCCAGATACAGGAGTGTGTGTGAGAGAGAGAGGGGGTTAGAGAGACCTCCCCAGATACAGGAGTGTGAGAGAGAGGGTTAGAGAGACCTCCCCAGATACAGGAGTGTGAGAGAGAGAGAGAGGGTTAGAGAGACCTCCCCAGATACAGGAGTGTGTGAGAGAGAGGGGGTTAGAGAGACCTCCCCAGATACAGGAGTGTGAGAGAGAGAGAGAGAGAGACAGGGTTAGAGAGACCTCCCCAGATACAGGAGTGTGTGAGAGAGAGAGGGGGTTAGAGAGACCTCCCCAGATACAGGAGTGTGAGAGAGAGAGGGGGTTAGAGAGATCTCCCCAGATACAGGAGTGTGAGAGAGAGAGGGGGTTAGAGAGATCTCCCCAGATACAGGAGTGTGAGAGAGAGAGGGGGTTAGAGAGATCTCCCCAGATACAGGAGTGTGAGAGAGAGAGAGGGGGTGAGTGGGCACAAACACTGATGTTGGCATTTTGAACGGACAGAACCAAAGTGTAATGAGGTCACCCTGAATGGAAAAGTGAGCGTCTGCACTATATGTCCTCCCTCGTACTACAGGTATTACTCCTGTGCGCCATGGCCCGAGGCTAGTGGGTTAGAGATGTGTGATAGTGTCGGCTTGGAAAATGATCTTCTCCTTTACAACGCCTTCCATTGTCAGCGTCTCCCAAGAGCTCTCTACAGAAAGGAAACTTTCCAAATAAATCCTGTCAGGGGATGTGGGTGTCGCCATCTTTGTTACCCATCCCTAATTGCCCTTGAACTCATTGCCTTGCTGGTAATTTTTTCAGAGGGGGGCAGTTAAGAGTCAGCTGCTGGGCACAGTAGCGTGTCACGTGTCGGGCCAGACCGGGTAAGGGAGGCAGAGTTCCTTCCCTCAAGGATGCTAGTGAACCAGATGGGGAATTTTTTTTTTAACCACCGTCGAGGGAAGTGGTCCTGTGACTGAAACTGGCTTTACGTTCCGAGGGGGTACTGCGCCGCCCGATACCCTGTCCTGCAGAGGGGTCGCGTTCACCGAGGCATAGAATGACCGAGAGGGCAAAAGGGAGCACGAGTGGGGTTTCAGTGGGGGCAATTGTGGGGCCCTTCATTTTGCACGTGAAATGAGGGGAGGGGGTGGGGTGAATTCTAATCAGGGGAAAAGCTGGGAGCGGCGAGGGACTGAAGACATTCTGGGATGTGTCAGTTGATAGATCAGTGAAAGGCCACGCGCATGTACCAATAAAGGAATCACCATGAAGGCTTGTGCCTGACATTTCTATCCCGTGGGTGAGAATACAAGGGGTGGGGGCATCGAGACTTCTTCCTTTCCTCCATACAGAGTCCTGCTCAGAACACACCTGGGAGTGGCTGGGAGCAGTTCTGTGCCCCCACACCTTAGGTAGAATGTATTGGCTCCGGGGGAGGAGGGTGTGGAGTGCGGTGTAAATTTTCCAGAGAGATACCCAAACCCCGAGGGTTAAGTGATGAGGAGCGATTAAACACAAACTCCAGGTTACGTTCTCTGGAATTTCGAAGGCTAAGGGGATGATTCGGACCGAATTTTCAGGATACTGAGGTGCACAGGTGGGGTCGAGAAAGAGAGAGATATGATGTTCACTGGATGGAGGGAGTGTAGGACTAGGGGGTAGAGAGAGAGACATGATGTCCACTGGGTGGAGAGAGTGTAGGACTAGGGGCTAGAGAGAGAGACATGATGTCCACTGGATGGAGGGACTGTAGGACTAGGGGGTAGAGAGAGAGAGAGACACGGTTTCCACTGGATGGAGGGAGTGTAGGAGTAGGGAGTAGAGAGAGAGAGAGAGAGACACGATTTCCATTGGATGGAGGGAGTGTAGGACTAGCGGGTAGAGAGAGAGAGACACGATTTCCACTGGATGGAGGGAGTGTAGGACTAGGGGGTAGAGAGAGAGAGAGAGAGACACGATTTCCACTGGATGGAAGGAGTGTAGGATTAGGGGGTAGAGAGAGAGAGAGAGACACGATATGATTTCCACTGGATGGAGGGAGTGTAGGACTAGAGGGTAGAGAGAGAGACACGATTTCCACTGGATGAAGGGAGTGTAGGACTAGGGGGTAGAGAGAGAGAGAGAGAGACAGGATTTCCACTGGATGGAAGGAGTGTAGGACTAGGGGGTAGAGAGAGAGAGAGAGACAGAATATGATTTCCGCTGGATGGAGGGAGTGTAGGACTAGAGGGTAGAGAGAGAGACACGATTTCCACTGGATGAAGGGAGTGTAGGACTAGGGGGTATAGAGAGAGAGAGAGAGACACGATTTCCACTGGATGGAGGGAGTGTAGGACTAGGGGGTAGAGAGAGAGACATGATGTCCACTGGGTGGAGAGAGTGTAGGACTAGGGGCTAGAGAGAGGGAGAGAGAGACATGATTTCCACTGGATGGAGGGAGTGTAGGACTAGGGGGTAGAGAGAGAGACATGATGTCCACTGGATGGAGCGAGTGCAGGACTAGGGGGTAGAGAGAGAGACATGAAGTCCACTGGATGAAGGGAGTGAAGGACTAGGGGGTAGAGAGAGAGAGAGACATGATGTCCAATGGATGGAGGGAGTGTAGGACTAGGGGGTAGAGAGAGAGAGAGACAATGTTTCCACTGGATGGAGGGAGTGTAGGAGTAGGGGGTAGAGAGAGGGAGAGAGCGAGAGAGACACGATTTCCACTGGATGGAGGGAGTGTAGGATTAGGGGGTAGAGAGAGAGAGAGAGAGACACGGTTTCCAATGGATGGAAGGAGTGTAGGACTAGGGCGTATAGAGAGAGAGAGACACGATTTCCACTGGATGGAGGGAGTGTAGGACTAGGGGGTATAGAGAGAGAGAGAGAGAGAGACACGATTTCCACTGGATGGAAGGAGTGTAGGACTAGGGGGTAAAGAGAGAGAGAGAGACACGATATGATTTCCGCTGGATGGAGGGAGTGTAGGACTAGAGGGTAGAGAGAGAGACACGATTTCCACTGGATGAAGGGAGTGTAGGACTAGGGGGTAGAGAGAGAGAGAGAGAGAGAGACACGATTTCCACTGGATGGAAGGAGTGTAGGACTAGGGGGTAGAGAGAGAGAGAGAGACACGATATGATTTCCGCTGGATGGTGGGAGTGTAGGACTAGAGGGTAGAGAGAGAGACACGATTTCCACTGGATGAAGGGAGTGTAGGATTAGCTGGTAGAGAGAGAGAGAGAGAGAGACACGGTTTCCAATGGGTGGAAGGAGTGTAGGACTAGGGGGTAGAGACAGAGAGAGAGAGAGACACGATTTCCACTGGATGGAGGGAGTGTAGGACTAGGGGGTATAGAGAGAGAGAGAGACACGATTTCCACTGGATGGAGGGAGTGTAGGACTAGGGGGTAGAGAGAGAGAGAGAGAGACATGATTTCCACTGGATGGAGGGAGTGTAGGACTAGCGGGTAGAGAGAGAGAGAGACACGATTTCCACTGGATGGAGGGAGTGTAGGACTAGGGGGTAGAGAGAGAGAGAGACACGATTTCCACTGGATGGAAGGAGTGTAGGACTAGGGAGTAGAGAGAGAGAGAGAGAGACACGATTTTCACTAGATGGAAGGAGTGTAGGACTAGGGGGTAGAGAGAGAGAGAGACACGATTTCCACTGGATGCAGGGAGTGTAGGACTAGGGGGTAGAGAGAGAGAGAGACACGATTTCCACTGGATGGAGCGAGTGAAGGCCTAGGGGGTATAGAGAGAGAGAGAGAAAGACGATTTCCACTGGAAGGAGGGAGTGTAGGTCTAGGGGATAGAGAGAGGGAGAGAGCGAGAGAGACACGATTTCCACTGGATGGAGGGAGTGTAGGATTAGATGGTAGAGAGAGAGAGAGAGACACAGTTTCCAATGGATGAACGGAGTGTAGGACTAGGGGGAAGAGAGAGAGAGAGAGAGAGACACGATTTCCAATGGATGGAGGGAGTGTAGGACTAGGGGTTAGAGAGAGAGAGAGAGAGAGAGACACGATTTCCACTGGATGGAGGGAGTGTAGGACTAGCGGGTAGAGAGAGAGAGAGACACGATTTCCACTGGATGGAGGGAGTGTAGGACTAGGGGATAGAGAGAGAGAGAGAGAGACGATTCTCGCTGGATGGAGTGAGTGTAGGACTAGGGGATAGAGAGAGAGAGAGAGACACGATTTCCACTGGATGGAGGGAGTGTAGGACTAGGGGGTAGAGAGAGAGAGAGACACGATTTCCACTGGATGGAAGGAGTGTAGGACTAGGGGGTAGAGAGAGAGAGAGAGACACGATTTCCACTGGATGGAGTGAGTGTAGGACTAGGGGGTAGAGAGAGAGACACGATTTCCCTGGATGGAGGGATTGTAGGACTAGGGCTTAGAGAGAGAGAGAGAGAGAGAGAGACATGATTTCCCCTCGATGGAGGGAGTGTAGGACTAGGGTGTAGAGAGAGAGAGAGAGAGACATGATTTCCGCTGGATGGCTGGACTGTAGGACTAGGAGGTAGAGAGAGAGACACGATTTCCCCTGGATGGAGGGAGTGTAGGACTAGGGGGTAGAGAGAGAGAGACACGATTTCCACTGGATGGAGGGAGTGTAGGACTAGAGGGTAGAGAGAGAGAGAGACACGATTTCCACTTGGATGCAGGGAGTGCAGGACTAGGGGGTAGAGAGAGAGAGAGACACGATTTCCACTGGATGGAAGGAGTGTAGGACTAGGGGGTAGAGAGAGAGAGAGAGACACGATATGATTTCCGCTGGATGGAGGGAGTGTAGGACTAGGGGGTAGAGAGAGAGAGAGAGAGAGACACGATTTCCACTGGATGGAGGGAGTGTAGGACTAGGGGGTAGAGAGAGAGAGAGACACGATTTCCCCTTGGATGCAGGGAGTGTAGGACTAGGGGGTAGAGAGAGAGAGAGACATGATTTCCACTGGATGGAGGGAGAGTAGGACTAGGGGGTAGAGAGAGAGAGAGACACAATTTCCACTGGATGGAGGGAGTGTAGGACTAGGGGGTCGAGGGAGAGACACGATTTCCCGCTGGATGGAGGGAGTGTAGGACTAGGGGGTGAAGAGAGAGAGAGAGACACGATTTCTGCTGGATGGAGGGAGTGTAGGACTAGGGGATAGAGAGAGAGAGAGAGAGAGACATGATGTCCACTGGATGGAGGGAGTGTAGGACTAGGGGGTAGAGAGAGAGAGAGACACGATTTCCACTGGATGGAAGGAGTGTAGGACTAGGGGGTAGAGAGAGAGAGAGAGACACGATATGATTTCCGCTGGATGGAGGGAGTGTAGGACTAGAGGGTAGAGAGAGAGACACGATTTCCACTGGATGAAGGGAGTGTAGGACTAGGGGGTAGAGAGAGAGAGAGACACGATTTCCACTGGATGCAGGGAGTGTAGGACTAGGGGGTAGAGAGAGAGAGAGACACGATTTCCACTGGATGGAGCGAGTGAAGGCCTAGGGGGTATAGAGAGAGAGAGAGAAAGACGATTTCCACTGGAAGGAGGGAGTGTAGGTCTAGGGGATAGAGAGAGGGAGAGAGCGAGAGAGACACGATTTCCACTGGATGGAGGGAGTGTAGGATTAGATGGTAGAGAGAGAGAGAGAGACACAGTTTCCAATGGATGAACGGAGTGTAGGACTAGGGGGTATAGAGAGAGAGAGAGACACGATTTCCCGCTGGATGGAGGGAGTGTAGGACTAGGGGGTGAAGAGAGAGAGAGACACGATTTCTGCTGGATGGAGGGAGTGTAGGACTAGGGGATAGAGAGAGAGAGAGAGAGAGACATGATGTCCACTGGATGGAGGGAGTGTAGGACTAGGGGGTAGAGAGAGAGAGAGACAGACATGATTTCCACTGGATGGAGGGAGTGTAGGACTAGCGGGTAGAGAGAGAGAGAGACACGATTTCCACTGGATGGAGGGAGTGTAGGACTAGGGGATAGAGAGAGAGACGATTCTCGCTGGCTGGAGTGAGTGTAGGACGAGGGGGTAGAGAGAGAGAGAGAGAGAGAGACACGATTTCCACTGGATGGAGGGAGTGTAGGACTAGGGGGTAGAGAGAGAGAGAGACACGATTTCCACTGGATGGAAGGAGTGTAGGACTAGGGAGTAGAGAGAGAGAGAGAGAGACACGATTTTCACTAGATGGAAGGAGTGTAGGACTAGGGGGTAGAGAGAGAGAGAGACACGATTTCCACTGGATGCAGGGAGTGTAGGACTAGGGGGTAGAGAGAGAGAGAGACACGATTTCCACTGGATGGAGCGAGTGAAGGCCTAGGGGGTATAGAGAGAGAGAGAGAAAGACGATTTCCACTGGAAGGAGGGAGTGTAGGTCTAGGGGATAGAGAGAGGGAGAGAGCGAGAGAGACACGATTTCCACTGGATGGAGGGAGTGTAGGATTAGATGGTAGAGAGAGAGAGAGAGACACAGTTTCCAATGGATGAACGGAGTGTAGGACTAGGGGGAAGAGAGAGAGAGAGAGAGAGACACGATTTCCAATGGATGGAGGGAGTGTAGGACTAGGGGTTAGAGAGAGAGAGAGAGAGAGAGACACGATTTCCACTGGATGGAGGGAGTGTAGGACTAGCGGGTAGAGAGAGAGAGAGACACGATTTCCACTGGATGGAGGGAGTGTAGGACTAGGGGATAGAGAGAGAGAGAGAAAGACGATTCTCGCTGGATGGAGTGAGTGTAGGACTAGGGGATAGAGAGAGAGACACGATTTCCACTGGATGGAGGGAGTGTAGGACTAGGGGGTAGAGAGAGAGAGAGACACGATTTCCACTGGATGGAAGGAGTGTAGGACTAGGGGGTAGAGAGAGAGAGAGAGACACGATTTCCACTGGATGGAGTGAGTGTAGGACTAGGGGGTAGAGAGTGAGACACGATTTCCCTGGATGGAGGGATTGTAGGACTAGGGCTTAGAGAGAGAGAGAGAGAGAGACATGATTTCCCCTCGATGGAGGGAGTGTAGGACTAGGGTGTAGAGAGAGAGAGAGAGAGACATGATTTCCGCTGGATGGCTGGACTGTAGGACTAGGAGGTAGAGAGAGAGACACGATTTCCCCTGGATGGAGGGAGTGTAGGACTAGGGGGTAGAGAGAGAGAGACACGATTTCCCCTGGATGGAGGGAGTGTAGGACTAGAGGGTAGAGAGAGAGAGAGACACGATTTCCACTTGGATGCAGGGAGTGCAGGACTAGGGGGTAGAGAGAGAGAGAGACACGATTTCCACTGGATGGAAGGAGTGTAGGACTAGGGGCCAGAGAGAGAGAGAGAGACACGATATGATTTCCGCTGGATGGAGGGAGTGTAGGACTAGGGGGTAGAGAGAGAGAGAGAGAGAGACACGATTTCCACTGGATGGAGGGAGTGTAGGACTAGGGGGTAGAGAGAGAGAGAGACACGATTTCCCCTTGGATGCAGGGAGTGTAGGACTAGGGGGTAGAGAGAGAGAGAGACATGATTTCCACTGGATGGAGGGAGAGTAGGACTAGGGGGTAGAGAGAGAGAGAGAGAAACACGATTACCAAAGAATGGAGTGAGTGTAGGACTAGGGGGTAGAGAGAGAGACACGATTTCCCTGGATGGAGTGATTGTAGGACTAGGGGGTAGAGAGAGAGAGAGACACAATTTCCACTGGATGGAGGGAGTGTAGGACTAGGGGGTCGAGGGAGAGACACGATTTCCCGCTGGATGGAGGGAGTGTAGGACTAGGGGGTGAAGAGAGAGAGAGAGACACGATTTCTGCTGGATGGAGGGAGTGTAGGACTAGGGGATAGAGAGAGAGAGAGAGAGAGAGACATGATGTCCACTGGATGGAGGGAGTGTAGGACTAGGGGGTAGAGAGAGAGAGAGACACGATTTCCACTGGATGGAAGGAGTGTAGGACTAGGGAGTAGAGAGAGAGAGAGAGAGACACGATTTCCACTGGATGGAAGGAGTGTAGGACTAGGGGGTAGAGAGAGAGAGAGAGACACGATATGATTTCCGCTGGATGGAGGGAGTGTAGGACTAGAGGGTAGAGAGAGAGACACGATTTCCACTGGATGAAGGGAGTGTAGGACTAGGGGGTAGAGAGAGAGAGAGACACGATTTCCACTGGATGGAGCGAGTGAAGGCCTAGGGGGTATAGAGAGAGAGAGAGAAAGACGATTTCCACTGGAAGGAGGGAGTGTAGGTCTAGGGGATAGAGAGAGGGAGAGAGCGAGAGAGACACGATTTCCACTGGATGGAGGGAGTGTAGGATTAGATGGTAGAGAGAGAGAGAGAGACACAGTTTCCAATGGATGAACGGAGTGTAGGACTAGGGGGTATAGAGAGAGAGAGAGACACGATTTCCACTGGATGGAGGGAGTGTAGGACTAGGGGGTCGAGGGAGAGACACGATTTCCCGCTGGATGGAGGGAGTGTAGGACTAGGGGGTGAAGAGAGAGAGAGACACGATTTCTGCTGGATGGAGGGAGTGTAGGACTAGGGGATAGAGAGAGAGAGAGAGAGAGACATGATGTCCACTGGATGGAGGGAGTGTAGGACTAGGGGGCAGAGAGAGAGAGAGAGAGGGACATGATTTCCACTGGATGGAGGGAGTGTAGGACCTGGGGATAGGGAGAGAGAGAGAGAGACGGTTCCCACTGGATGGAGGGAGTGTAGGACTAGGGGGTAGAGAGAGAGAGCGAGAGAGACACGATTTCCAGTGGAAGGAGTGAGTGTAGGACTAGGGGATAGAGAGAGAGACACGATTTCCCTGGAAGAAGGGAGTGTAGGACTAGGGGATAGAGAGAGAGGGAGAGAGACACTATTCCCACTGGATGGAGGGAGTGTAGGACTAGGGGGTAGAGAGAGATAGAGAGAGAGAGACACGATTTCCACTGGATGGAGTGAATGCAGGACTAGGGGGTAGAGAGAGAGAGAGACACAATTTCCACCGGATGGAGGGAGTGTAGGACAAGGGGGTAGAGAGAGAGAGAGAGACACGACTTCTACTGGATGGAGTGAGTGTAGGACTATGGGGTAGAGAGAGAGAGAGAGAGACACGATGTCCACTGGATGGAGAGAGTGTAGGACTAGAGGGTAGAGAGAGAGAGAGAGAGACACGATGTCCACTGGATGTAGGTAGTGTAGGACTAGGGAGTAGAGAGAGAGAAGAGACACGATTTCCACTGGATTGAGGGAGTGTAGGACTAGGGGGTAGAGAGAGAGAGACATGATTTCCACTGGATGGAGGGAGTGTAGGATTAGATGGTAGAGAGAGAGAGAGAGAGACACAGTTTCCAATGGATGAACGGAGTGTAGGACTAGGGGGTATAGAGAGAGAGAGAGACACGATTTCCAATGGATGGAGGGAGTGTAGGACTACCGGGTAGAGAGAGAGAGAGACACGATTTCCACTGGATAGAGGGAGTGTAGGACTAGGGGATAGAGAGAGAGAGAGAGACGATTCTCGCTGGATGGAGTGAGTGTAGGACTAGGGGGTAGAGAGAGAGAGAGAGACACACAATTTCCACTGGATGGAGGGAGTGTAGGACTAGGGGGAAGAGAGAGAGAGAGAGACACAATTTCCACTGGATGGAGGGAGTGTAGGACTAGGTGGTAGAGAGAGAGAGAGACACGATTTCCACTGGATGGAAGGAGTGTAGGACTAGGGGGTAGAGAGAGAGAGAGAGTCACGATTTCCACTGGATGGAGTGAGTGTAGGACTAGGGGGTAGAGAGAGAGACACGATTTCCCTGGATGGAGGGATTGTAGGACTAGGGCTTAGAGAGAGAGAGAGAGAGACATAATTTCCCTTCGATGGAGGAAGTGTAAGACTAGGGTGTAGAGAGAGAGAGAGAGAGACATGATTTCCGCTGGATGGCTGGACTGTAGGACTAGGAGGTAGAGAGAGAGACACGATTTCCCCTGGATGGAGGGAGTGTAGGACTAGGGGGTAGAGAGAGAGAGAGACACGATTTCCAGTGGATGGATTGAGTGTAGGACTAGGGGGTAGAGAGAGAGACACGATTTCCCTGGATGGAGGGAGTGTAGGACTACAGGGTAGAGAGAGAGACACGATTTCCACTGGATGGAGGGAGTGTAGGTCTAGGGGGTAGTGAGAGAGAGAGAGAGAGAGAGACGTTTTCCACTGGATGGAGGGAGTGCAGGACTAGGAGGTAGAGAGACACAGAGAAGGAGAGAGACACGGTTTCCAATGGATGGAAGGAGTGTAGGACTAGGGGGTATGTAGAGAGAGAGAGACACGATTTCCACTGGATGGAGGGAATGTAGGACTAGGGGGTAGAGAGAGAGAGAGAGAGAGACACAATTTCCACTAGATGGAGGGAGTGTAGGACTAGCGGGTAGAGAGAGAGAGAGACACGATTTCCACTGGATGGAGGGAGTGTAGGACTAGGGGGAAGAGAGAGAGAGAGAGACACGATTTCCACTGGATGGAGGGAGTGTAGGACTAGGGGGTAGAGAGAGAGAGAGACACGATTTGCACTGGATGGAAGGAGTGTAGCACTAGGGGGTAGAGAGAGAGAGAGAGACACGATATGATTTCCGCTGGATGGAGGTAGTGTAGGACTAGGGGGTAGAGAGAGAGAGAGAGAGAGAGAGACACGATTTCCACCGGATGGAGGGAGTGTAGGACTAGAGGGTAGAGAGAGAGAGAGACACGATTTCCACTTGGATGCAGGGAGTGTAGGACTAGGGGGTAGAGAGAGAGAGAGACACGATTTCCACTGGATGGAAGGAGTGAAGGACTAGGGGGTAGAGAGAGAGAGAGAGAAATGATATGATTTCCGCTGGATGGAGGGAGTGTAGGACTAGGGGGTAGAGAGAGAGAGAGAGACACGATTTCCACTGGATGGAGGGAGTGTAGGACTAGGGGGTAGAGAGAGAGAGAGACACGATTTCCACTTGGATGCAGGGAGTGTAGGACTAGGGGGTAGAGAGAGAGAGAGAGAGACACGGTTTCCAATGGATGGAAGGAGTGTTGGACTAGGGCGTATAGAGAGAGAGAGACACGATTTCCACTGGATGGAGGGAGTGTAGGACTAGGGGGTATAGAGAGAGAGAGAGAGAGAGACACGATTTCCACTGCATGGAGGGAGTGTAGGACTAGGGGGTAGAGAGAGAGAGAGAGAGACACGATTTCCACTGGATGGAAGGAGTGTAGGACTAGGGGGTAAAGAGAGAGAGAGAGACACGATATGATTTCCGCTGGATGGAGGGATTGTAGGACTAGAGGGTAGAGAGAGAGACACGATTTCCACTGGATGAAGGGAGTGTAGGACTAGGGGGTAGAGAGAGAGAGAGAGAGAGAGACACGATTTCCACTGGATGGAAGGAGTGTAGGACTAGGGGGTAGAGAGAGAGAGAGAGACACGATATGATTTCCGCTGGATGGTGGGAGTGTAGGACTAGAGGGTAGAGAGAGAGACACGATTTCCACTGGATGAAGGGAGTGTAGGATTAGGGGGTAGAGAGAGAGAGAGAGAGAGACACGGTTTCCAATGGGTGGAAGGAGTGTAGGACTAGGGGGTAGAGACAGAGAGAGAGAGAGACACGATTTCCACTGGATGGAGGGAGTGTAGGACTAGGGGGTATAGAGAGAGAGAGAGACACGATTTCCACTGGATGGAGGGAGTGTAGGACCAGGGGGTAGAGAGAGAGAGAGAGAGACATGATTTCCACTGGATGGAGGGAGTGTAGGACTAGCGGGTAGAGAGAGAGAGAGACACGATTTCCACTGGATGGAGGGAGTGTAGGACTAGGGGATAGAGAGAGAGACGATTCTCGCTGGCTGGAGTGAGTGTAGGACGAGGGGGTAGAGAGAGAGAGAGAGAGAGACACGATTTCCACTGGATGGAGGGAGTGTAGGACTAGGGGGTAGAGAGAGAGAGAGACACGATTTCCACTGGATGGAAGGAGTGTAGGACTAGGGAGTAGAGAGAGAGAGAGAGAGACACGATTTTCACTAGATGGAAGGAGTGTAGGACTAGGGGGTAGAGAGAGAGAGAGAGACACGATATGATTTCCGCTGGATGGAGGGAGTGTAGGACTAGAGGGTAGAGAGAGAGACACGATTTCCACTGGATGAAGGGAGTGTAGGACTAGGGGGTAGAGAGAGAGAGAGACACGATTTCCACTGGATGCAGGGAGTGTAGGACTAGGGGGTAGAGAGAGAGAGAGACACGATTTCCACTGGATGGAGCGAGTGAAGGCCTAGGGGGTATAGAGGGAGAGAGAGAAAGACGATTTCCACTGGAAGGAGGGAGTGTAGGTCTAGGGGATAGAGAGAGGGAGAGAGCGAGAGAGACACGATTTCCACTGGATGGAGGGAGTGTAGGATTAGATGGTAGAGAGAGAGAGAGAGACACAGTTTCCAATGGATGAACGGAGTGTAGGACTAGGGGGTATAGAGAGAGAGAGGGACACGATTTCCACTGGATGGAGGGAGTTTAGGACTAGGGGTTAGAGAGAGAGAGAGAGAGAGAGACACGATTTCCACTGGATGGAGGGAGTGTAGGACTAGCGGGTAGAGAGAGAGAGAGACACGATTTCCACTGGATGGAGGGAGTGTAGGACTAGGGGATAGAGAGAGAGAGAGAGAGACGATTCTCGCTGGATGGAGTGAGTGTAGGACTAGGGGGTAGAGAGAGAGAGAGACAGACACAATTTCCACTGGATGGAGGGAGTGTAGGACTAGGGGGAAGAGAGAGAGAGAGAGACACGATTTCCACTGGATGGAGGGAGTGTAGGACTAGGGGGTAGAGAGAGAGAGAGACACGATTTCCACTGGATGGAAGGTGTGTAGGACTAGGGGGTAGAGAGAGAGAGAGAGACACGATTTCCACTGGATGGAGGGAGTGTAGGACTAGGGGGTATAGAGAGAGAGAGAGACACGATTTCCACTGGATGGAGGGAGTGTAGGACCAGGGGGTAGAGAGAGAGAGAGAGAGACATGATTTCCACTGGATGGAGGGAGTGTAGGACTAGCGGGTAGAGAGAGAGAGAGACACGATTTCCACTGGATGGAGGGAGTGTAGGACTAGGGGATAGAGAGAGAGACGATTCTCGCTGGCTGGAGTGAGTGTAGGACGAGGGGGTAGAGAGAGAGAGAGAGAGAGACACGATTTCCACTGGATGGAGGGAGTGTAGGACTAGGGGGTAGAGAGAGAGAGAGACACGATTTCCACTGGATGGAAGGAGTGTAGGACTAGGGAGTAGAGAGAGAGAGAGAGAGACACGATTTTCACTAGATGGAAGGAGTGTAGGACTAGGGGGTAGAGAGAGAGAGAGAGACACGATATGATTTCCGCTGGATGGAGGGAGTGTAGGACTAGAGGGTAGAGAGAGAGACACGATTTCCACTGGATGAAGGGAGTGTAGGACTAGGGGGTAGAGAGAGAGAGAGACACGATTTCCACTGGATGCAGGGAGTGTAGGACTAGGGGGTAGAGAGAGAGAGAGACACGATTTCCACTGGATGGAGCGAGTGAAGGCCTAGGGGGTATAGAGGGAGAGAGAGAAAGACGATTTCCACTGGAAGGAGGGAGTGTAGGTCTAGGGGATAGAGAGAGGGAGAGAGCGAGAGAGACACGATTTCCACTGGATGGAGGGAGTGTAGGATTAGATGGTAGAGAGAGAGAGAGAGACACAGTTTCCAATGGATGAACGGAGTGTAGGACTAGGGGGTATAGAGAGAGAGAGAGACACGATTTCCACTGGATGGAGGGAGTTTAGGACTAGGGGTTAGAGAGAGAGAGAGAGAGAGAGACACGATTTCCACTGGATGGAGGGAGTGTAGGACTAGCGGGTAGAGAGAGAGAGAGACACGATTTCCACTGGATGGAGGGAGTGTAGGACTAGGGGATAGAGAGAGAGAGAGAGAGACGATTCTCGCTGGATGGAGTGAGTGTAGGACTAGGGGGTAGAGAGAGAGAGAGACAGACACAATTTCCACTGGATGGAGGGAGTGTAGGACTAGGGGGAAGAGAGAGAGAGAGAGACACGATTTCCACTGGATGGAGGGAGTGTAGGACTAGGGGGTAGAGAGAGAGAGAGACACGATTTCCACTGGATGGAAGGTGTGTAGGACTAGGGGGTAGAGAGAGAGAGAGAGACACGATTTCCACTGGATGGAGTGAGTGTAGGACTAGGGGGTAGAGAGAGAGACACGATTTCCCTGGATGGAGGGATTGTAGGACTAGGGCTTAGAGAGAGAGAGAGAGAGAGAGAGAGACATGATTTCCCCTCGATGGAGGGAGTGTAGGACTAGGGTGTAGAGAGAGAGAGAGAGAGACATGATTTCCGCTGGATGGCTGGACTGTAGGACTAGGAGGTAGAGAGAGAGACACGATTTCCCCTGGATGGAGGGAGTGTAGGACTAGGGGGTAGAGAGAGAGAGAGAGAGAGAGACACGATTTCCACTGGATGGAGGGAGTGTAGGACTAGAGGGTAGAGAGAGAGAGAGACACGATTTCCACTTCGATGCAGGGAGTGCAGGACTAGGGGGTAGAGAGAGAGAGAGACACGATTTCCACTGGATGGAAGGAGTGTAGGACTAGGGTGTAGAGAGAGAGAGAGAGACACGATATGATTTCCGCTGGATGGAGGGAGTGTAGGACTAGGGGGTAGAGAGAGAGAGAGAGAGAGACACGATTTCCACTGGATGGAGGGAGTGTAGGACTAGTGGGTAGAGAGAGAGAGAGACACGATTTCCCCTTGGATGCAGGGAGTGTAGGACTAGGGGGTAGAGAGAGAGAGAGACATGATTTCCACTGGATGGAGGGAGTGTAGGACTAGGGGGTAGAGAGAGAGAGAGAGAAACACGATTACCACTGGATGGAGTGAGTGTAGGACTAGGGGGTAGAGAGAGAGACACGATTTCCCTGGATGGAGTGATTGTAGGACTAGGGGGTATAGAGAGAGAGAGAGAGACATGATTTCCCCTCGATGGAGGGAGTGTAGGACTAGGGGGTAGAGAGTGAGAGAGACACGATTTCCACTGGATGGAGGGAGTGTAGGACTAGGGGATAGAGAGAGAGACACGATTTCCCTGGAAGAAGGGAGTGTAGGACTAGGGGATAGAGAGAGAGGGAGAGAGACACTATTCCCACTGGATGGAGGGAGTGTAGGACTAGGGGGTAGAGAGAGATAGAGAGAGAGAGACACGATTTCCACTGGATGGAGTGAATGCAGGACTAGGGGGTAGAGAGAGAGAGAGACACGATTTCCACCGGATGGAGGGAGTGTAGGACAAGGGGGTAGAGAGAGACAGAGAGACACGACTTCTACTGGATGGAGTGAGTGTAGGACTATGGTGTAGAGAGAGAGAGAGAGAGACACGATGTCCACTGGATGGAGAGAGTGTAGGACTAGAGGGTAGAGAGAGAGAGAGAGAGACACGATGTCCACTGGATGTAGGTAGTGTAGGACTAGGGAGTAGAGAGAGAGAAGAGACACGATTTCCACTGGATTGAGGGAGTGTAGGACTAGGGGGTAGAGAGAGAGAGACATGATTTCCACTGGATGGAGGGAGTGTAGGATTAGATGGTAGAGAGAGAGAGAGAGAGAGACACAGTTTCCAATGGATGAACGGAGTGTAGGACTAGGGGGTATAGAGAGAGAGAGAGACACGATTTCCAATGGATGGAGGGAGTGTAGGACTACCGGGTAGAGAGAGAGAGAGACACGATTTCCACTGGATAGAGGGAGTGTAGGACTAGGGGATAGAGAGAGAGAGAGAGACGATTCTCGCTGGATGGAGTGAGTGTAGGACTAGGGGGTAGAGAGAGAGAGAGAGACACACAATTTCCACTGGATGGAGGGAGTGTAGGACTAGGGGGAAGAGAGAGAGAGAGAGACACAATTTCCACTGGATGGAGGGAGTGTAGGACTAGGTGGTAGAGAGAGAGAGAGACACGATTTCCACTGGATGGAAGGAGTGTAGGACTAGGGGGTAGAGAGAGAGAGAGAGAGTCACGATTTCCACTGGATGGAGTGAGTGTAGGACTAGGGGGTAGAGAGAGAGACACGATTTCCCTGGATGGAGGGATTGTAGGACTAGGGCTTAGAGAGAGAGAGAGAGAGACATGATTTCCCTTCGATGGAGGAAGTGTAAGACTAGGGTGTAGAGAGAGAGAGAGAGAGACATGATTTCCGCTGGATGGCTGGACTGTAGGACTAGGAGGTAGAGAGAGAGACACGATTTCCCCTGGATGGAGGGAGTGTAGGACTAGGGGGTAGAGAGAGAGAGAGACACGATTTCCAGTGGATGGAGTGAGTGTAGGACTAGGGGGTAGAGAGAGAGACACGATTTCCCTGGATGGAGGGAGTGTAGGACTACGGGGTAGAGAGAGAGACACGATTTCCACTGGATGGAGGGAGTGTAGGTCTAGGGGGTAGAGAGAGAGAGAGAGAGAGACGTTTTCCACTGGATGGAGGGAGTGCAGGACTAGGAGGTAGAGAGAGAGACACGATTTCCCTGGATGGAGTGATTGTAGGACTAGGGGGTATAGAGAGAGAGAGAGAGACATGATTTCCCCTCGATGGAGGGAGTGTAGGACTAGGGGGTAGAGAGTGAGAGAGACACGATTTCCACTGGATGGAGGGAGTGTAGGACTAGGGGATAGAGAGAGAGACACGATTTCCCTGGAAGAAGGGAGTGTAGGACTAGGGGATAGAGAGAGAGGGAGAGAGACACTATTCCCACTGGATGGAGGGAGTGTAGGACTAGGGGGTAGAGAGAGATAGAGAGAGAGAGACACGATTTCCACTGGATGGAGTGAATGCAGGACTAGGGGGTAGAGAGAGAGAGAGACACGATTTCCACCGGATGGAGGGAGTGTAGGACAAGGGGGTAGAGAGAGACAGAGAGACACGACTTCTACTGGATGGAGTGAGTGTAGGACTATGGTGTAGAGAGAGAGAGAGAGAGACACGATGTCCACTGGATGGAGAGAGTGTAGGACTAGAGGGTAGAGAGAGAGAGAGAGAGACACGATGTCCACTGGATGTAGGTAGTGTAGGACTAGGGAGTAGAGAGAGAGAAGAGACACGATTTCCACTGGATTGAGGGAGTGTAGGACTAGGGGGTAGAGAGAGAGAGACATGATTTCCACTGGATGGAGGGAGTGTAGGATTAGATGGTAGAGAGAGAGAGAGAGAGAGACACAGTTTCCAATGGATGAACGGAGTGTAGGACTAGGGGGTATAGAGAGAGAGAGAGACACGATTTCCAATGGATGGAGGGAGTGTAGGACTACCGGGTAGAGAGAGAGAGAGACACGATTTCCACTGGATAGAGGGAGTGTAGGACTAGGGGATAGAGAGAGAGAGAGAGACGATTCTCGCTGGATGGAGTGAGTGTAGGACTAGGGGGTAGAGAGAGAGAGAGAGACACACAATTTCCACTGGATGGAGGGAGTGTAGGACTAGGGGGAAGAGAGAGAGAGAGAGACACAATTTCCACTGGATGGAGGGAGTGTAGGACTAGGTGGTAGAGAGAGAGAGAGACACGATTTCCACTGGATGGAAGGAGTGTAGGACTAGGGGGTAGAGAGAGAGAGAGAGAGTCACGATTTCCACTGGATGGAGTGAGTGTAGGACTAGGGGGTAGAGAGAGAGACACGATTTCCCTGGATGGAGGGATTGTAGGACTAGGGCTTAGAGAGAGAGAGAGAGAGACATGATTTCCCTTCGATGGAGGAAGTGTAAGACTAGGGTGTAGAGAGAGAGAGAGAGAGACATGATTTCCGCTGGATGGCTGGACTGTAGGACTAGGAGGTAGAGAGAGAGACACGATTTCCCCTGGATGGAGGGAGTGTAGGACTAGGGGGTAGAGAGAGAGAGAGACACGATTTCCAGTGGATGGAGTGAGTGTAGGACTAGGGGGTAGAGAGAGAGACACGATTTCCCTGGATGGAGGGAGTGTAGGACTACGGGGTAGAGAGAGAGACACGATTTCCACTGGATGGAGGGAGTGTAGGTCTAGGGGGTAGAGAGAGAGAGAGAGAGAGACGTTTTCCACTGGATGGAGGGAGTGCAGGACTAGGAGGTAGAGAGACACAGAGAGGGAGAGAGACACGGTTTCCAATGGATGGAAGGAGTGTAGGACTAGGGAGTATGGAGAGAGAGAGAGACACGATTTCCACTGGATGGAGGGAGTGTAGGACTAGGGGGTAGAGAGAGAGAGAGAGAGAGACACGATTTCCACTAGATGGAGGGAGTGTAGGACTAGCGGGTAGAGAGAGAGAGAGACACGATTTCCACTGGATGGAGGGAGTGTAGGACTAGGGGGAAGAGAGAGAGAGAGAGACACGATTTCCACTGGATGGAGGGAGTGTAGGACTAGGGGGTAGAGAGAGAGAGAGACACGATTTGCACTGGATGGAAGGAGTGTAGCACTAGGGGGTAGAGAGAGAGAGAGAGACACGATATGATTTCCGCTGGATGGAGGGAGTGTAGGACTAGGGGGTAGAGAGAGAGAGAGAGAGAGAGAGACACGATTTCCACCGGATGGAGGGAGTGTAGGACTAGAGGGTAGAGAGAGAGAGAGACACGATTTCCACTTGGATGCAGGGAGTGTAGGACTAGGGGGTAGAGAGAGAGAGAGACACGATTTCCACTGGATGGAAGGAGTGAAGGACTAGGGGGTAGAGAGAGAGAGAGAGAGAAACGATATGATTTCCGCTGGATGGAGGGAGTGTAGGACTAGGGGGTAGAGAGAGAGAGAGAGACACGATTTCCACTGGATGGAGGGAGTGTAGGACTAGGGGGTAGAGAGAGAGAGAGACACGATTTCCACTTGGATGCAGGGAGTGTAGGACTAGGGGGTAGAGAGAGATAGAGACATGATTTCCAATGGATGGAGGGAGTGTAGGACTATGGGGTAGAGAGAGAGAGAGAGAGACACGATTACCACTGGATGGAGTGAGTGTAGGACTAGGGGGTAGAGAGAGAGACACGATTTCCCTGAATGAAGTGATTGTAGGACTAGGGGGTAGAGAGAGAGAGAGAGAGAGAGAGACATGATTTCCACTCGATGGAGGGAGTGTAGGACTAGGGGGTTGAGAGAGAGAGAGACACGATTTCCACTGGATGGAAGGAGTGTAGGACTAGGGTGTCGAGGGAGAGACACGATTTCCCTGAATGAAGTGATTGTAGGACTAGGGGGTAGAGAGAGAGAGAGAGAGAGAGAGACACGATTTCCGCTGGATGGAGGGAGTGTAGGACTAGGGGGTGAAGAGAGAGAGAGAGACACGATTTCTGCTGGATGGAGGGAGTGTAGGACTACCGGGTAGAGAGAGAGTGAGACACGATTTCCACTGGATGGAAGGAGTGTAGGACTAGGGGGTAAAGAGAGAGAGAGAGACACGATATGATTTCCGCTGGATGGAGTGAGTGTAGGACTAGGGGGTAGAGAGAGAGAGAGAGACACACAATTTCCACTGGATGGAGGGAGTGTAGGACTAGGGGAAGAGAGAGAGAGAGAGACACAATTTCCACTGGATGGAAGGAGTGTAGGACTAGGGGGTAAAGAGAGAGAGAGAGACACGATATGATTTCCGCTGGATGGAGGGAGTGTAGGACTAGAGGGTAGAGAGAGAGACACGATTTCCACTGGATGAAGGGAGTGTAGGACTAGGGGGTAGAGAGAGAGAGAGAGAGAGAGACACGATTTCCACTGGATGGAAGGAGTGTAGGACTAGGGGGTAGAGAGAGAGAGAGAGACACGATATGATTTCCGCTGGATGGTGGGAGTGTAGGACTAGAGGGTAGAGAGAGAGACACGATTTCCACTGGATGAAGGGAGTGTAGGATTAGGGGGTAGAGAGAGAGAGAGAGAGAGACACGGTTTCCAATGGGTGGAAGGAGTGTAGGACTAGGGGGTAGAGACAGAGAGAGAGAGAGACACGATTTCCACTGGATGGAGGGAGTGTAGGACTAGGGGGTATAGAGAGAGAGAGAGACACGATTTCCACTGGATGGAGGGAGTGTAGGACCAGGGGGTAGAGAGAGAGAGAGAGAGACATGATTTCCACTGGATGGAGGGAGTGTAGGACTAGCGGGTAGAGAGAGAGAGAGACACGATTTCCACTGGATGGAGGGAGTGTAGGACTAGGGGATAGAGAGAGAGACGATTCTCGCTGGCTGGAGTGAGTGTAGGACGAGGGGGTAGAGAGAGAGAGAGAGAGAGACACGATTTCCACTGGATGGAGGGAGTGTAGGACTAGGGGGTAGAGAGAGAGAGAGACACGATTTCCACTGGATGGAAGGAGTGTAGGACTAGGGAGTAGAGAGAGAGAGAGACACGATTTTCACTAGATGGAAGGAGTGTAGGACTAGGGGGTAGAGAGAGAGAGAGAGACACGATATGATTTCCGCTGGATGGAGGGAGTGTAGGACTAGAGGGTAGAGAGAGAGACACGATTTCCACTGGATGAAGGGAGTGTAGGACTAGGGGGTAGAGAGAGAGAGAGACACGATTTCCACTGGATGCAGGGAGTGTAGGACTAGGGGGTAGAGAGAGAGAGAGACACGATTTCCACTGGATGGAGCGAGTGAAGGCCTAGGGGGTATAGAGAGAGAGAGAGAAAGACGATTTCCACTGGAAGGAGGGAGTGTAGGTCTAGGGGATAGAGAGAGGGAGAGAGCGAGAGAGACACGATTTCCACTGGATGGAGGGAGTGTAGGATTAGATGGTAGAGAGAGAGAGAGAGACACAGTTTCCAATGGATGAACGGAGTGTAGGACTAGGGGGAAGAGAGAGAGAGAGAGAGAGACACGATTTCCAATGGATGGAGGGAGTGTAGGACTAGGGGTTAGAGAGAGAGAGAGAGAGAGAGACACGATTTCCACTGGATGGAGGGAGTGTAGGACTAGCGGGTAGAGAGAGAGAGAGACACGATTTCCACTGGATGGAGGGAGTGTAGGACTAGGGGATAGAGAGAGAGAGAGAGAGACGATTCTCGCTGGATGGAGTGAGTGTAGGACTAGGGGGTAGAGAGAGAGAGAGACAGACACAATTTCCACTGGATGGAGGGAGTGTAGGACTAGGGGGAAGAGAGAGAGAGAGAGACACGATTTCCACTGGATGGAGGGAGTGTAGGACTAGGGGGTAGAGAGAGAGAGAGACACGATTTCCACTGGATGGAAGGTGTGTAGGACTAGGGGGTAGAGAGAGAGAGAGAGACACGATTTCCACTGGATGGAGTGAGTGTAGGACTAGGGGGTAGAGAGAGAGACACGATTTCCCTGGATGGAGGGATTGTAGGACTAGGGCTTTGAGAGAGAGAGAGAGAGAGAGAGACATGATTTCCCCTCGATGGAGGGAGTGTAGGACTAGGGTGTAGAGAGAGAGAGAGAGAGACATGATTTCCGCTGGATGGCTGGACTGTAGGACTAGGAGGTAGAGAGAGAGACACGATTTCCCCTGGATGGAGGGAGTGTAGGACTAGGGGGTAGAGAGAGAGAGAGACACGATTTGCACTTGGATGCAGGGAGTGCAGGACTAGGGGGTAGAGAGAGAGAGAGACACGATTTCCACTGGATGGAAGGAGTGTAGGACTAGGGGGTAGAGAGAGAGAGAGAGACACGATATGATTTCCGCTGGATGGAGGGAGTGTAGGACTAGGGGGTAGAGAGAGAGAGAGAGAGAGAGACACGATTTCCACTGGATGGAGGGAGTGTAGGACTAGGGGGTAGAGAGAGAGAGAGACACGATTTCCCCTTGGATGCAGGGAGTGTAGGACTAGGGGGTAGAGAGAGAGAGAGACATGATTTCCACTGGATGGAGGGAGTGTAGGACTAGGGGGTAGAGAGAGAGAGAGAGAAACACGATTACCACTGGATGGAGTGAGTGTAGGACTAGGGGGTAGAGAGAGAGACACGATTCCCTGGATGGAGTGATTGTAGGACTAGGGGGTAGAGAGAGAGAGAGAGAGACATGATTTCCCCTCGATGGAGGGAGTGTAGGACTAGGGGGTAGAGAGTGAGAGAGACACGATTTCCACTGGATGGAGGGAGTGTAGGACTAGGGGGTAGAGAGAGAGAGAGACACAATTTCCACTGGATGGAGGGAGTGTAGGACTAGGGGGTCGAGGGAGAGACACGATTTCCCGCTGGATGGAGGGAGTGTAGGACTAGGGGGTGAAGAGAGAGAGAGAGACACGATTTCCAATGGATGGAGGGAGTGTAGGACTACCGGGTAGAGAGAGAGAGAGACACGATTTCCACTGGATAGAGGGAGTGTAGGACTAGGGGATAGAGAGAGAGAGAGAGACGATTCTCGCTGGATGGAGTGAGTGTAGGACTAGGGGGTAGAGAGAGAGAGAGAGACACACAATTTCCACTGGATGGAGGGAGTGTAGGACTAGGGGGAAGAGAGAGAGAGAGAGACACAATTTCCACTGGATGGAGGGAGTGTAGGACTAGGTGGTAGAGAGAGAGAGAGACACGATTTCCACTGGATGGAAGGAGTGTAGGACTAGGGGGTAGAGAGAGAGAGAGAGTCACGATTTCCACTGGATGGAGTGAGTGTAGGACTAGGGGGTAGAGAGAGAGACACGATTTCCCTGGATGGAGGGATTGTAGGACTAGGGCTTAGAGAGAGAGAGAGAGAGAGACATGATTTCCCTTCGATGGAGGAAGTGTAAGACTAGGGTGTAGAGAGAGAGAGAGAGAGACATGATTTCCGCTGGATGGCTTGACTGTAGGACTAGGAGGTAGAGAGAGAGACACGATTTCCCCTGGATGGAGGGAGTGTAGGACTAGGGGGTAGAGAGAGAGAGAGACACGATTTCCAGTGGATGGAGTGAGTGTAGGACTAGGGGGTAGAGAGAGAGACACGATTTCCCTGGATGGAGGGAGTGTAGGACTACAGGGTAGAGAGAGAGACACGATTTCCACTGGATGGAGGGAGTGTAGGTCTAGGGGGTAGAGAGAGAGAGAGAGAGAGAGAGACGTTTTCCACTGGATGGAGGGAGTGCAGGACTAGGAGGTAGAGAGACACAGAGAAGGAGAGAGACACGGTTTCCAATGGATGGAAGGAGTGTAGGACTAGGGGGTATGTAGAGAGAGAGAGACACGATTTCCACTGGATGGAGGGAATGTAGGACTAGGGGGTAGAGAGAGAGAGAGAGAGAGACACAATTTCCACTAGATGGAGGGAGTGTAGGACTAGCGGGTAGAGAGAGAGAGAGACACGATTTCCACTGGATGGAGGGAGTGTAGGACTAGGGGGAAGAGAGAGAGAGAGAGACACGATTTCCACTGGATGGAGGGAGTGTAGGACTAGGGGGTAGAGAGAGAGAGAGACACGATTTGCACTGGATGGAAGGAGTTTAGCACTAGGGGGTAGAGAGAGAGAGAGAGACACGATATGATTTCCGCTGGATGGAGGTAGTGTAGGACTAGGGGGTAGAGAGAGAGAGAGAGAGAGAGAGAGACACGATTTCCACCGGATGGAGGGAGTGTAGGACTAGAGGGTAGAGAGAGAGAGAGACACGATTTCCACTTGGATGCAGGGAGTGTAGGACTAGGGGGTAGAGAGAGAGAGAGACACGATTTCCACTGGATGGAAGGAGTGAAGGACTAGGGGGTAGAGAGAGAGAGAGAGAGAAATGATATGATTTCCGCTGGATGGAGGGAGTGTAGGACTAGGGGGTAGAGAGAGAGAGAGAGACACGATTTCCACTGGATGGAGGGAGTGTAGGACTAGGGGGTAGAGAGAGAGAGAGACACGATTTCCACTTGGATGCAGGGAGTGTAGGACTAGGGGGTAGAGAGAGAGAGAGAGAGACACGGTTTCCAATGGATGGAAGGAGTGTTGGACTAGGGCGTATAGAGAGAGAGAGACACGATTTCCACTGGATGGAGGGAGTGTAGGACTAGGGGGTATAGAGAGAGAGAGAGAGAGAGACACGATTTCCACTGCATGGAGGGAGTGTAGGACTAGCAGGTAGAGAGAGAGAGAGACACGATTTCCACTGGATGGAGGGAGTGTAGGACTAGGGGGTAGAGAGAGAGAGAGAGAGACACGATTTCCACTGGATGGAAGGAGTGTAGGACTAGGGGGTAAAGAGAGAGAGAGAGACACGATATGATTTCCGCTGGATGGAGGGATTGTAGGACTAGAGGGTAGAGAGAGAGACACGATTTCCACTGGATGAAGGGAGTGTAGGACTAGGGGGTAGAGAGAGAGAGAGAGAGAGAGACACGATTTCCACTGGATGGAAGGAGTGTAGGACTAGGGGGTAGAGAGAGAGAGAGAGACACGATATGATTTCCGCTGGATGGTGGGAGTGTAGGACTAGAGGGTAGAGAGAGAGACACGATTTCCACTGGATGAAGGGAGTGTAGGACTAGGGGGTAGAGAGAGAGAGAGAGACACGGTTTCCAATGGGTGGAAGGAGTGTAGGACTAGGGGGTAGAGACAGAGAGAGAGAGAGACACGATTTCCACTGGATGGAGGGAGTGTAGGACTAGGGGGTATAGAGAGAGAGAGAGACACGATTTCCACTGGATGGAGGGAGTGTAGGACTAGGGGGTAGAGAGAGAGAGAGAGAGACATGATTTCCACTGGATGGAGGGAGTGTAGGACTAGCGGGTAGAGAGAGAGAGAGACACGATTTCCACTGGATGGAGGGAGTGTAGGACTAGGGGATAGAGAGAGAGACGATTCTCGCTGGCTGGAGTGAGTGTAGGACGAGGGGGTAGAGAGAGAGAGAGAGAGAGACACGATTTCCACTGGATGGAGGGAGTGTAGGATAGGGGGTAGAGAGAGAGAGAGACACGATTTCCACTGGATGGAGGGAGTGTAGGACTAGGGAGTAGAGAGAGAGAGAGAGAGACACGATTTTCACTAGATGGAAGGAGTGTAGGACTAGGGGGTAGAGAGAGAGAGAGAGACACGATATGATTTCCGCTGGATGGAGGGAGTGTAGGACTAGAGGGTAGAGAGAGAGACACGATTTCCACTGGATGAAGGGAGTGTAGGACTAGGGGGTAGAGAGAGAGAGAGACACGATTTCCACTGGATGCAGGGAGTGTAGGACTAGGGGGTAGAGAGAGAGAGAGACACGATTTCCACTGGATGGAGCGAGTGAAGGCCTAGGGGGTATAGAGGGAGAGAGAGAAAGACGATTTCCACTGGAAGGAGGGAGTGTAGGTCTAGGGGATAGAGAGAGGGAGAGAGCGAGAGAGACACGATTTCCACTGGATGGAGGGAGTGTAGGATTAGATGGTAGAGAGAGAGAGAGAGACACAGTTTCCAATGGATGAACGGAGTGTAGGACTAGGGGGTATAGAGAGAGAGAGAGACACGATTTCCACTGGATGGAGGGAGTTTAGGACTAGGGGTTAGAGAGAGAGAGAGAGAGAGAGACACGATTTCCACTGGATGGAGGGAGTGTAGGACTAGCGGGTAGAGAGAGAGAGAGACACGATTTCCACTGGATGGAGGGAGTGTAGGACTAGGGGATAGAGAGAGAGAGAGAGAGACGATTCTCGCTGGATGGAGTGAGTGTAGGACTAGGGGGTAGAGAGAGAGAGAGACAGACACAATTTCCACTGGATGGAGGGAGTGTAGGACTAGGGGGAAGAGAGAGAGAGAGAGACACGATTTCCACTGGATGGAGGGAGTGTAGGACTAGGGGGTAGAGAGAGAGAGAGACACGATTTCCACTGGATGGAAGGTGTGTAGGACTAGGGGGTAGAGAGAGAGAGAGAGACACGATTTCCACTGGATGGAGTGAGTGTAGGACTAGGGGGTAGAGAGAGAGACACGATTTCCCTGGATGGAGGGATTGTAGGACTAGGGCTTTGAGAGAGAGAGAGAGAGAGAGAGAGACATGATTTCCCCTCGATGGAGGGAGTGTAGGACTAGGGTGTAGAGAGAGAGAGAGAGAGACATGATTTCCGCTGGATGGCTGGACTGTAGGACTAGGAGGTAGAGAGAGAGACACGATTTCCCCTGGATGGAGGGAGTGTAGGACTAGGGGATAGAGAGAGAGAGAGAGAGAGAGACACGATTTCCACTGGATGGAGGGAGTGTAGGACTAGAGGGTAGAGAGAGAGAGAGACACGATTTCCACTTGGATGCAGGGAGTGCAGGACTAGGGGGTAGAGAGAGAGAGAGACACGATTTCCACTGGATGGAAGGAGTGTAGGACTAGGGTGTAGAGAGAGAGAGAGAGACACGATATGATTTCCGCTGGATGGAGGGAGTGTAGGACTAGGGGGTAGAGAGAGAGAGAGAGAGAGACACGATTTCCACTGGATGGAGGGAGTGTAGGACTAGGGGGTAGAGAGAGAGAGAGACATGATTTCCCCTTGGATGCAGGGAGTGTAGGACTAGGGGGTAGAGAGAGAGAGAGACATGATTTCCACTGGATGGAGGGAGTGTAGGACTAGGGGGTAGAGAGAGAGAGAGAGAAACACGATTACCACTGGATGGAGTGAGTGTAGGACTAGGGGGTAGAGAGAGAGACACGATTTCCCTGGATGGAGTGATTGTAGGACTAGGGGGTATAGAGAGAGAGAGAGAGACATGATTTCCCCTCGATGGAGGGAGTGTAGGACTAGGGGGTAGAGAGTGAGAGAGACACGATTTCCACTGGATGGAGGGAGTGTAGGACTAGGGGATAGAGAGAGAGACACGATTTCCCTGGAAGAAGGGAGTGTAGGACTAGGGGATAGAGAGAGAGGGAGAGAGACACTATTCCCACTGGATGGAGGGAGTGTAGGACTAGGGGGTAGAGAGAGATAGAGAGAGAGAGACACGATTTCCACTGGATGGAGTGAATGCAGGACTAGGGGGTAGAGAGAGAGAGAGACACGATTTCCACCGGATGGAGGGAGTGTAGGACAAGGGGGTAGAGAGAGACAGAGAGACACGACTTCTACTGGATGGAGTGAGTGTAGGACTATGGGGTAGAGAGAGAGAGAGAGAGACACGATGTCCACTGGATGGAGAGAGTGTAGGACTAGAGGGTAGAGAGAGAGAGAGAGAGACACGATGTCCACTGGATGTAGGTAGTGTAGGACTAGGGAGTAGAGAGAGAGAAGAGACACGATTTCCACTGGATTGAGGGAGTGTAGGACTAGGGGGTAGAGAGAGAGAGACATGATTTCCACTGGATGGAGGGAGTGTAGGATTAGATGGTAGAGAGAGAGAGAGAGAGACACAGTTTCCAATGGATGAACGGAGTGTAGGACTAGGGGGTATAGAGAGAGAGAGAGACACGATTTCCAATGGATGGAGGGAGTGTAGGACTACCGGGTAGAGAGAGAGAGAGACACGATTTCCACTGGATAGAGGGAGTGTAGGACTAGGGGATAGAGAGAGAGAGAGAGACGATTCTCGCTGGATGGAGTGAGTGTAGGACTAGGGGGTAGAGAGAGAGAGAGAGACACACAATTTCCACTGGATGGAGGGAGTGTAGGACTAGGGGGAAGAGAGAGAGAGACACAATTTCCACTGGATGGAGGGAGTGTAGGACTAGGTGGTAGAGAGAGAGAGAGACACGATTTCCACTGGATGGAAGGAGTGTAGGACTAGGGGGTAGAGAGAGAGAGAGAGAGTCACGATTTCCACTGGATGGAGTGAGTGTAGGACCTGGGGGGTAGAGAGAGAGACACGATTTCCCTGGATGGAGGGATTGTAGGACTAGGGCTTAGAGAGAGAGAGAGAGAGACATGATTTCCCTTCGATGGATGAAGTGTAAGACTAGGGTGTAGAGAGAGAGAGAGAGAGACATGATTTCCGCTGGATGGCTGGACTGTAGGACTAGGAGGTAGAGAGAGAGACACGATTTCCCCTGGATGGAGGGAGTGTAGGACTAGGGGGTAGAGAGAGAGAGAGACACGATTTCCAGTGGATGGAGTGAGTGTAGGACTAGGGGGTAGAGAGAGAGACACGATTTCCCTGGATGGAGGGAGTGTAGGACTACGGGGTAGAGAGAGAGACACGATTTCCACTGGATGGAGGGAGTGTAGGTCTAGGGGGTAGAGAGAGAGAGAGAGAGAGAGAGAGACGTTTTCCACTGGATGGAGGGAGTGCAGGACTAGGAGGTAGAGAGACACAGAGAGGGAGAGAGACACGGTTTCCAATGGATGGAAGGAGTGTAGGACTAGGGAGTATGGAGAGAGAGAGAGACACGATTTCCACTGGATGGAGGGAGTGTAGGACTAGGGGGTAGAGAGAGAGAGAGAGAGAGACACGATTTCCACTAGATGGAGGGAGTGTAGGACTAGCGGGTAGAGAGAGAGAGAGACACGATTTCCACTGGATGGAGGGAGTGTAGGACTAGGGGGAAGAGAGAGAGAGAGAGACACGATTTCCACTGGATGGAGGGAGTGTAGGACTAGGGGGTAGAGAGAGAGAGAGACACGATTTGCACTGGATGGATGGAGTGTAGCACTAGGGGGTAGAGAGAGAGAGAGAGACACGATATGATTTCCGCTGGATGGAGGGAGTGTAGGACTAGGGGGTAGAGAGAGAGAGAGAGAGAGAGAGACACGATTTCCACTGGATGGAGGGAGTGTAGGACTAGAGGGTAGAGAGAGAGAGAGACACGATTTCCACTTGGATGCAGGGAGTGTAGGACTAGGGGGTAGAGAGAGAGAGACACGATTTCCACTGGATGGAAGGAGTGAAGGACTAGGGGGTAGAGAGAGAGAGAGAGAGAAACGATATGATTTCCGCTGGATGGAGGGAGTGTAGGACTAGGGGGTAGAGAGAGAGAGAGAGACACGATTTCCACTGGATGGAGGGAGTGTAGTACTAGGGGGTAGAGAGAGAGAGAGACACGATTTCCACTTGGGTGCAGGGAGTGTAGGACTAGGGGGTAGAGAGAGATAGAGACATGATTTCCAATGGATGGAGGGAGTGTAGGACTATGGGGTAGAGAGAGAGAGAGAGAGACACGATTACCACTGGATGGAGTGAGTGTAGGACTAGGGGGTAGAGAGAGAGACACGATTTCCCTGAATGAAGTGATTGTAGGACTAGGGGGTAGAGAGAGAGAGAGAGAGAGAGAGACATGATTTCCACTCGATGGAGGGAGTGTAGGACTAGGGGGTTGAGAGAGAGAGAGACACGATTTCCACTGGATGGAAGGAGTGTAGGACTAGGGTGTAGAGAGAGAGAGAGAGACACGATTTCCACTGGATGGAGGGAGTGTAGGACTAGGGGGTCGAGGGAGAGACACGATTTCCCGCTGGATGGAGGGAGTGTAGGACTAGGCGGTGAAGAGAGAGAGAGACACGATTTCTGCTGGATGGAGGGAGTGTAGGACTAGGGGATAGAGAGAGAGAGAGAGAGACATGATGTCCACTGGATGGAGGGAGTGTAGGACTAGGGGGTAGAGAGAGAGAGAGAGAGAGGGACATGTTGTCCACTGGATGGAGGGAGTGTAGGACTAGGGGGTAGAGAGAAAGAGAGAGAGGGACATGATTTCCACTGGATGGAGGGCGTGTAGGACTAGGGGATAGAGAGAGAGAGAGAGAGAGACGATTCCCACTGGATGGAGGGACTGTAGCACTAGGGGGTAGAGAGAGAGAGCGAGAGAGACACGATTTCAAGTGGAAGGAGTGAGTGTAGGACTAGGGGATAGAGAGAGAGACACGATTTCCCTGGAAGAAGGGAGTGTAGGACTAGGGGATAGAGAGAGAGAGAGAGAGACACTATTCCCACTGGATGGAGGGAGTGTAGAACTAGGGGGTATAGAGAGATAGAGAGAGAGAGACACGATTTCCACTGGATGGAGTGAATGCAGGACTAGGGGGTAGAGAGAGAGAGAGACACGATTTCCACCGGATGGAGGGAGTGTAGGACAAGGGGGTAGAGAGAGAGAGAGAGAGACACGATTTCCCCTGGATGGAGGGAGTGTAAGACTAGGGGGTAGACAGAGAGAGAGAGAGAGAGAGAGACGATTTCTACTGGATGGAGGGAGTGCAGGACTAGGGGGTAGAGAGAGAGAGAGACATGATTTCCACTGGATGGAGAGAGTGTAATAGAAGGGAGTAGAGAGAGAGAGAGAGACACGACTTCTACTGGATGGAGTGAGTGTAGGACTATGGGGTAGAGACAGAGAGAGCGAGACACGATGTCCACTGGATGGAGAGAGTGTAGGACTAGAGGGTAGAGAGAGAGAGAGAGAGAGACGATGTCCACTGGATGTAGGGAGTGTAGGACTAGGGGGTAGAGAGAGAGAGACACGATTTCCACTGGATGGAGGGAGTGTAGGACTAGGGGGTAGAGAGAGAGAGACACGATTTCCACTGGATGGAGGGAGTGTAGGATGAGGGGGTAGAGAGAGAGTGACACGATTTCCACTGGATGGAGGGAGTGTAGGACTAGGGTGTAGAGAGAGATAGAGAGAGAGACATGATTTCCCCTGGATGGAGGGATTGTAGGACTAGGGGATAGAGAGAGAGACAGAGAGAGACACGATTTCCAGTGAATGGATTGAGTGTAGGATTGGGGGTAGAAAGAGAGAGAGAGGGACATGATTTCCACTGGATGGAGGGAGTGTCGGACTAGGGGGTAGAGAGAGAGAGAGAGAGGAATATGATTTCCACTGGATGGAGTGAGTGTTGGACTAGGGGGTAGAGAGAGAGAGAGATAGACACACAATTTCCACTGGATGGAGGGAGTGTAGGACTAGGGTTTAGAGAGAGAGAGAGAGAGAGAGAGAGACATGATTTTTCACTGGATGGAGGGAGTGTAGGACTAGGGGGTAGAGAGAGAGAGAGAGACAAGATTTCCCCTGGATGGAAGGAGTGTAGGACTAGGGGGTTGAGAGAAAGAGAGACACGTTTTGCACTGGATGGAGGGCGTTTTGGGCAAGTGGTAGAGAGAGAGAGAGAGAGAGACACGATTTTCCCTGGATGGAGGGAGTGTAGGACTAGGCAGTAGATAGAGAGAGAGACATGATTTCCCCTGGATGGAGGGAGTGTATAACTAGGGGACAGAGAGAGAGTGACACGATTTCCCCTGGATGGGGGGAGTGTAGGACTAGGGGATAGAGAGAGAGACACGATTCCCACTGGATGGAGGGAGTGTAGGACTAGGGGGTAGAGAGAGAGAGACACGATTTCAACTGGATGGAGTGAGTGCAGGAATAGGGGGTAGAGAGAGAGAGAGACACGATTTCCACTGGATGGAGGGAGTGTAGCACTAGGGGGTAGAGAGAGAGAGAGAGAGACACACGATTTCCACCGGATGGAGGGAGTGTAGGACTAGGGGTTAGAGAGAGAGAGAGAGACACGATTTCCCCTGGATGGAGGGAATGTCGGACTAGGGGGTAGAGAGAGAGAGAGAGACATGATTTCCCCTGGATGGAGGGAGTGTAAGACTAGGGGGTAGAGAGAGAGAGAGAGAGAGAGACATGATGTCCACTGGATGTAGGGAGTGTAGGACTAGGGGGTAGAGGGAAGAGAGACACGATTTCCACTGGATGGAAGGAGTGTAGGACTAGGGGGTAGAGAGAGAGAGAGAGACACGATATGATTTCCGCTGGATGGAGTGAGTGTAGGACTAGGGGGTAGAGAGAGAGACACGATTTCCCTGGATGGAGTGATTGTAGGACTAGGGGGTAGAGAGAGAGAGAGACACAATTTCCACTGGATGGAGGAAGTTTAGAACTAGGGGGTGAAGAGAGAGAGAGAGACACGATTTCTGCTAGATGGAGGGTGTTTAGGACTAGGGGATAGAGAGAGAGAGAGAGAGGCATGATGTCCACTGGATGGAGGGACTGTAGGACTAGGGGGTAGAGAGAGAGAGAGAGAGGGACATGATTTCCACTGGATGAAGGGAGTGTAGGACTAGGGGGTAGAGAGAGAGAGAGAGAGAGACACGGTTTCCACTGGATGGAGTGAGTGCAGGACTAGGGGGTAGAGAGAGAGAGAGAGATAGAGACACGATTTCCACTGGATGGAGGGAGTGTAGGACTAGGGGGTAGGGAGAGAGAGAGACACGATTTCCACTGGATGGATGGAGTGTAGGACTAGGGGGTAGAGAGAGAGAGACACGATTTCCCCTGGATGGAGGGAGTGTAAGACTAGGGGGTAGAGAGAAAGAGAGACACGTTTTGCACTGGATGGAGGGAATGTTGGGCAAGGGGTAGAGAGGGAGAGAGAGAGAGACACGATTTTCCCTGGATGGAGGGAGTGTAGGACTAGGGGGTAGAGAGAGAGAGAGACACGATTTCCCCTGGATGGAGGGAGTGTAGGACTAGGGGATAGAGAGAGAGACATGATTCCCACTGGATGGAGGGAGTGTAGGACTAGGGGGTAGAGATTGAGAGAGAGAGAGACACGATTTCCACTCGATGGAGGGAGTGTAGGACTAGGGGGTAGAGAGAGAGAGAGAGAGAGACACGATTTCCACTGGATGGAGGGAGTGTAGGACTAGGGGGTAGAGAGAGAGAGAGAGAGACACACGATTTCCACCGGATGGAGGGAGTGTAGGACTAGGGGGTAGAGAGAGAGAGAGACACGATTTCCCTTGGATGGAGGGAATGTCGGACTAGGGGGTAGAGAGAGAGAGAGAGACACGATTTTCCCTGGATGGAGGGAGTGTAAGACTAGGGGCTAGAGAGAGAGAGACATGATGTCAACTGGATGGAGGGAGTGTAGGACTAGGAGGTAGAGAGAGAGAGAGAGACAGACACGATTTCCTGTGGAAGGAGTGAGTGTAGGACTAGGGGATACAGAGAGAGAGAGACACGATTTCCCTGGATGGAGGGAGTGTAGGGCTAGGGGATAGAGAGAGAGAGAGAGGGACACTATTCCCACTGGATGGAGGGAGTGTAGGACCAGGGGGTAGAGAGAGTGAGAGAGAGAGACACGATTTCCACTGGATGGAGTGAGTGCAGGACTAGAGGGTAGAGAGAGAGAGAGACACGATGTCCACTGGATGGAGAGAGTGTAGGACTAGAGGGTAGAGAGAGAGAGATAGAGACACGATGTCCACTGGATGTAGGGAGTGTAGGATGAGGGGTTAGAGAGAGAGTGACACGATTTCCACTGGATGGAGGGAGTGTAGGACTATGGGGTAGAGACAGAGAGAGAGAGACACGATGTCCACTGGATGGAGAGAGTGTAGGACTAGAGGGTAGAGAGAGAGAGAGAGAGACACGATGTCCACTGGATGTAGGTAGTGTAGGACTAGGGAGTAGAGAGAGAGAAGAGACACGATTTCCACTGGATTGAGGGAGTGTAGGACTAGGGGGTAGAGAGAGAGAGACATGATTTCCACTGGATGGAGGGAGTGTAGGATTAGATGGTAGAGAGAGAGAGAGAGAGACACAGTTTCCAATGGATGAACGGAGTGTAGGACTAGGGGGTATAGAGAGAGAGAGAGACACGATTTCCAATGGATGGAGGGAGTGTAGGACTACCGGGTAGAGAGAGAGAGAGACACGATTTCCACTGGATAGAGGGAGTGTAGGACTAGGGGGTAGAGAGAGAGACACGATTTCCACTGGATGGAGGGAGTGTAGGTCTAGGGGGTAGAGAGAGAGAGAGAGAGAGAGAGAGACGTTTTCCACTGGATGGAGGGAGTGCAGGACTAGGAGGTAGAGAGAGAGAGAGAGAGAGAGAGACACGATTTCCACTTGGATGCAGGGAGTGTAGGACTAGGGGGTAGAGAGAGAGAGAGATACGACTTCCACTGGATGGAAGGAGTGTAGTACTAGGGGGTAGAGAGAGAGAGAGAGGCACGATATGATTTCCGCTGGATGGAGGGAGTGTAGGATTAGGGGGTAAAGAGAGACAGAGAGAGAATCACGATTTCCACTGGATGGAGGGAGTGTAGGACTAGGGGGTAGAGAGAGAGAGAGACACGATTTCCACTTGGATGCAGGGAGTGTAGGACTAGGGGGTAGAGAGAGAGAGACATGATTTCCACTGGATGGAGGGTGTGTAGGACTAGGGGGTAGAGAGAGAGATAGAGAGAGACATGATTTCCACTGGATGGATGGAGTGTAGGACTAGGGGGTAGAGAGAGAGAGAGAGACATGATTTCCACTGAATGGAGTGAGTGTAGGACTAGGGGGTAGAGAGAGAGACACGATTTCCCTGGATGGAGTGATTGTAGGACTGGGGGTTAGAGAGTGAGAGAGAGAGAGAGACATAATTTCCCCTCGATGGAGGGAGTGTAGGACTAGGGGGTTGAGAGAGAGAGAGACACAACTTCCACTGGATGGCGGGAGTGTAGGACTAGGGGGTCGAGGGAGAGACACGATTTCCCGCTGGATGGAGGGAGTGTAGGACTAGGCGGTGAAGAGAGAGAGAGAGACACGATTTCTGCTGGATGGAGGGAGTGTAGGACTAGGGGATAGAGAGAGAGAGAGAGAGACATGATGTCCACTGGATGGAGGGAGTGTAGGACTAGGGGGTAGAGAGAGAGAGAGAGAGAGGGACATGTTGTCCACTGGATGGAGGGAGTGTAGGACTAGGGGTTAGAGAGAAAGAGAGAGAGGGACATGATTTCCACTGGATGGAGGGCGTGTAGGACTAGGGGATAGAGAGAGAGAGAGAGAGAGACGATTCCCACTGGATGGAGGGACTGTAGCACTAGGGGGTAGAGAGAGAGAGCGAGAGAGACACGATTTCAAGTGGAAGGAGTGAGTGTAGGACTAGGGGATAGAGAGAGAGACACGATTTCCACTGGATGGAGTGAATGCAGGACTAGGGGGTAGAGAGAGTGAGAGACACGATTTCCACCGGATGGAGGGAGTGTAGGACAAGGGGGTAGAGAGAGAGAGAGAGACACGATTTCCCCTGGATGGAGGGAGTGTAAGACTAGGGGGTAGACAGAGAGAGAGAGAGAGAGAGACGATTTCTACTGGATGGAGGGAGTGCAGGACTAGGGGGTAGAGAGAGAGAGAGACATGATTTCCACTGGATGGAGAGAGTGTAATAGTAGGGAGTAGAGAGAGAGAGAGAGAGACACGACTTCTACTGGATGGAGTGAGTGTAGGACTATGGGGTAGAGACAGAGAGAGCGAGACACGATGTCCACTGGATGGAGAGAGTGTAGGACTAGAGGGTAGAGAGAGAGAGAGAGAGAGACGATGTCCACTGGATGTAGGGAGTGTAGGACTAGGGGGTAGAGAGAGAGAGAGACACGATTTCCACTGGATTGAGGGAGTGTAGGACTAGGGGGTAGAGAGAGAGAGACACGATTTCCACTGGATGGAGGGAGTGTAGGATGAGGGGGTAGAGAGAGAGTGACACGATTTCCACTGGATGGAGGGAGTGTAGGACTAGGGTGTAGAGAGAGATAGAGAGAGAGACATGATTTCCCCTGGATGGAGGGATTGTAGGACTAGGGGATAGAGAGAGAGACAGAGAGAGACACGATTTCCAGTGAATGGATTGAGTGTAGGATTGGGGGTAGAAAGAGAGAGAGAGGGACATGATTTCCACTGGATGGAGGGAGTGTAGGACTAGGGGGTAGAGAGAGAGAGAGAGAGGAATATGATTTCCACTGGATGGAGTGAGTGTAGGACTAGGGGGTAGAGAGAGAGATAGACACACAATTTCCACTGGATGGAGGGAGTGTAGGACTAGGGGTTAGAGAGAGAGAGAGAGAGAGACATGATTTTTCACTGGATGGAGGGAGTGTAGGACTAGGGGGTAGAGAGAGAGAGAGAGACAAGATTTCCCCTGGATGGAAGGAGTGTAGGACTAGGGGGTTGAGAGAAAGAGAGACACGTTTTGCACTGGATGGAGGGCGTTTTGGGCAAGTGGTAGAGAGAGAGAGAGAGAGAGACACGATTTTCCCTGGATGGAGGGAGTGTAGGACTAGGGGATAGAGAGAGAGACACGATTCCCACTGGATGGAGGGAGTGTAGGACTAGGGGGTAGAGAGAGAGAGACACGATTTCAACTGGATGGAGTGAGTGCAGGAATAGGGGGTAGAGAGAGAGAGAGACACGATTTCCACTGGATGGAGGGAGTGTAGCACTAGGGGGTAGAGAGAGAGAGAGAGAGACACACGATTTCCACCGGATGGAGGGAGTGTAGGACTAGGGGTTAGAGAGAGAGAGAGAGACACGATTTCCCCTGGATGGAGGGAATGTCGGACTAGGGGGTAGAGAGAGAGAGAGAGACACGATTTCCCCTGGATGGAGGGAGTGTAAGACTAGGGGGTAGAGAGAGAGAGAGAGAGACGATTTCAAATGGATGGAGGGAGTGTAGGACTAGGGGGTAGAGAGAGAGAGAGAGACATGATTTCCACTGGATGGAGGGAGTGTAATAGTAGGGTGTAGAGAGAGAGAGAGACACGATTTCTACTGGATGGAGGGAGTGTAGGACGTAGGGGTAGAGAGAGACAGAGAGAGACACGATGTCCACTGGATGGAGAGAGTGTGGGACTAGGGGGTAGAGAGAGAGAGAGAGAGAGAGACATGATGTCCACTGGATGTAGGGAGTGTAGGACTAGGGGGTAGAGAGAAGAGAGACACGATTTCCACTGGATGGAAGGAGTGTAGGACTAGGGGGTAGAGAGAGAGAGAGAGACACGATATGATTTCCGCTGGATGGAGTGAGTGTAGGACTAGGGGGTAGAGAGAGAGACACGATTTCCCTGGATGGAGTGATTGTAGGACTAGGGGGTAGAGAGAGAGAGAGACATGATTTCCCCTCGATGGAGGGAGTGTAGGACTAGGGGTTAGAGAGAGAGAGAGACACGATTTCCACTGGATGGAAGGAGTGTAGGACTAGGGGGTAGAGAGAGAGAGAGACACAATTTCCACTGGATGGAGGGAGTTTAGAACTAGGGGGTGAAGAGAGAGAGAGAGACACGATTTCTGCTAGATGGAGGGTGTGTAGGACTAGGGGATAGAGAGAGAGAGAGAGAGGCATGATGTCCACTGGATGGAGGGACTGTAGGACTAGGGGGTAGAGAGAGAGAGAGAGAGGGACATGATTTCCACTGGATGAAGGGAGTGTAGGACTAGGGGATAGAGAGAGAGAGCGAGAGAGACACGATTTCCAGTGGAAGGAGGGAGTGTAGGACTAGGGGATAGAGAGAGAGAGAGAGAGAGTCACTATTCCCACTGGATGGAGGGAGTGTAGGACTAGGGGGTAGAGAGAGAGAGAGAGAGAGACACGGTTTCCACTGGATGGAGTGAGTGCAGGACTAGGGGGTAGAGAGAGAGAGAGAGAGAGAGAGACACGATTTCCACTGGATGGAGGGAGTGTAGGACTAGGGGGTAGAGAGAGAGAGAGACACGATTTCCACTGGATTGATGGAGTGTAGGACTAGGGGGTAGAGAGAGAGAGAGAGACACGATTTCCCCTGGATGGAGGGAGTTTAAGACTAGGGGGTAGAGAGAAAGAGAGACACGTTTTGCACTGGATGGAGGGAATGTTGGGCAAGGGGTAGAGAGAGAGAGAGAGAGAGACACGATTTTCCCTGGATGGAGGGAGTGTAGGACTAGGGGGTAGAGAGAGAGAGAGACACGATTTCCCCTGGATGGAGGGAGTGTAGGACTAGGGGATAGAGAGAGAGACACGATTCCCACTGGATGGAGGGAGTGTAGGACTAGGGGGTAGAGATTGAGAGAGAGAGAGACACGATTTCCACTCGATGGAGGGAGTGTAGGACTAGGGAGTAGAGAGAGAGAGAGAGACACGATTTCCACTGGATGGAGGGAGTGTAGGACTAGGGGGTAGAGAGAGAGAGAGAGAGACACACGATTTCCACCGGATGGAGGGAGTGTAGGACTAGGGGGTAGAGAGAGAGAGAGACACGATTTCCCTTGGATGGAGGGAATGTCGGACTAGGGGGTAGAGAGAGAGAGAGAGACACGACTTTCCCTGGATGGAGGGAGTGTAAGACTAGGGGCTAGAGAGAGAGAGAGAGAGAGACATGATGTCCACTGGATGGAGGGAGTGTAATAGTAGGGTGTAGAGAGAGAGAGAGAGACACGATTTCTACTGGATGGAGGGAGCGTTGGACTTAGGGGTAGAGAGAGACAGAGAGAGACACGATGTCCACTGGATGGAGAGAGTGTAGGAGTAGGGGATAGAGAGAGAGAGAGAGAGACATGATGTCCACTGGATGTAGGGAGTGTAGGACTAGGGGGTAGAGAGAGAGAGAGACACGATTTCCACTGGATGGAAGGAGTGTAGGACTAGGGGGTAGAGAGAGAGAGAGAGACACAATTTCCACTGGATGGAGGGAGTGTAGGACTAGAGGGTAGAGAGAGAGAGAGACACGATTTCCACTTGGATGCAGGGAGTGTAGGACTAGGGGGTAGAGAGAGAGAGAGATACAACTTCCACTGGATGGAAGGAGTGTAGTACTAGGGGGTAGAGAGAGAGAGAGAGGCACGATATGATTTCCGCTGGATGGAGGGAGTGTAGGACTAGGGGGTAAAGAGAGACAGAGAGAGAATCACGATTTCCACTGGATGGAGGGAGTGTAGGACTAGGGGGTAGAGAGAGAGAGAGACACGATTTCCACTTGGATGCAGGGAGTGTAGGACTAGGGGGTAGAGAGAGAGAGACATGATTTCCACTGGATGGATGGTGTGTAGGACTAGGGGGTAGAGAGAGATAGAGAGAGACATGATTTCCACTGGATGGATGGAGTGTAGGACTAGGGGGTAGAGAGAGAGAGAGAGACATGATTTCCACTGGATGGAGTGAGTGTAGGACTAGGGGGTAGAGAGAGAGACACGATTTCCCTGGATGGAGTGATTGTAGGACTGGGGGTTAGAGAGTGAGAGAGAGAGAGAGACATGATTTCCCCTCGATGGAGGGAGTGTAGGACTAGGAGGTAGAGAGAGAGAGAGAGACAGACACGATTTCCTGTGGAAGGAGTGAGTGTAGGACTAGGGGATACAGAGAGAGAGAGACACGATTTCCCTGGATGGAGGGAGTGTAGGGCTAGGGGATAGAGAGAGAGAGAGAGAGACACTATTCCCACTGGATGGAGGGAGTGTAGGACCAGGGGGTAGAGAGAGTGAGAGAGAGAGACACGATTTCCACTGGATGGAGTGAGTGCAGGACTAGAGGGTAGAGAGAGAGAGAGACACGATGTCCACTGGATGGAGAGAGTGTAGGACTAGAGGGTAGAGAGAGAGAGATAGAGACACGAAGTCCACTGGATGTAGGGAGTGTAGGACTAGGGGGTAGAGAGAGAGAGAGACACGATTTCCACTGGATGGAGGGAATGTAGGACTAGGGTGTAGAGAGAGAGAGACACGATTTCCACTGGATGGAGGGAGTGTAGGATGAGGGGTTAGAGAGAGAGTGACACGATTTCCACTGGATGGAGGGAGTGTAGGACTAGGGTGTAGAGCGAGAGAGAGAGAGAGACATGATTTCCTCTGGATGGAGGGAGTGTAGGACTAGGGGATAGAGAGAGAGAGAGAGAGAGACACGATTTCCAGTGAATGGAGTGAGTGTAGGACTAGGGGTTAGAAAGAGAGAGAGAGGGACATGATTTCCACTATATGGAGGGAGTGTAGGACTAGGGGGTAGAGAGAGAGAGAGAGGGACATGATTTCCACTGGATGGAGGGAGTGTAGGACTAGGGGGTAGAAAGAGAGAGAGAGAGAGAGACATGATTTCCACTGGATGGAAGGAGTGTAGGACTAGGGGGTAGAGAGAGAGAGAGAGAGAGAGAGACAAGCTTTCCCCTGGATGGAAGGAGTGTAGGACTAGGGAGTAGAGAGAAAGAGTGACACGTTTTGCACTGGATGGAGGGAGTGTTAGGCAAGGCGTAGAGAGAGAGATAGAGAGACACGATTTCCCCTGGATGGAGGGAGTGTAGGACGAGGGGACAGAGAGAGAGGCACGATTCCCACTGGGTGGAGGGAGTGTAGGACTAGGGGGTAGAGAGAGAGAGACACGATTTCCACTGGATGGAGTGAGTGCAGGACTAGGGGGTAGAGAGAGAGAGAGAGACACGATTTCCACTGGATGGAGTGAGTGCAGGACTAGGGGTTAGAGAGAGAGAGAGACACGATTTCCACTGGATGGAGGGTGTGTAGGACTAGGGGGTAGAGGGAGAGAGAGATAGACACACGATTTCCACCGGATGGTGGGAGTGTAGGACTAGGGGGTAGAGAGAGAGAGAGAGACACGATTTCCACTGGATGGAGGGAGTGTAGGACTAGGGGGTAGAGAGAGAGAGAGACACACACACGATTTCCACCGGATGGAGGGAGTGTAGGAGTAAGGGGTAGAGAGAGAGAGAGAGAGACACGATTTCCCCTGGATGGAGGGAATGTCGGACTAGGGGGTAGAGAGAGAGAGAGAGACACGATTTCCCCTGGATGGAGGGAGTGTAAGACTAGGGGGTAGAGAGAGAGAGAGAGAGACAATTTCTAATGGATGGAGGGAGTTTTGGACTAGGGGGTAGAGAGAGAGAGAGACATGATTTCCACTGGATGGAGGGAGTGTAATAGTAGGGTGTAGAGAGAGAGAGAGACACGATTTCTATTGGATGGAGGGAGTGTAGGACTAAGGGTTAGAGAGAGACAGAGAGAGAAACACGATGTCCACTGGATGGAGAGAGTGTAGGACTAGGGTGTAGAGAGAGAGAGAGAGAGACATGATGTCCACTAGATGTAGGGAGTGTAGGACTAGGGGTTAGAGAGCGAGAGAGAGAGAGACATGATGTCCACTGGATGGAGGGAGTGTAGGAATAGGGGGTAGAGAGAGAGAGACACGATGTCCACTGGATGGAGGGAGTGTTGGGCTAGGGCGTAGAGAGAGAGAGAGAGAGACACGTTTTCCACTGGATGGAGGGAGTGTAGGATTAAGGGGTAGAGAGAGAGAGACACGATTTCCCCTGGATGGAGGGAGTGTAGGATTAAGGGGTAGAGAGAGAGAGAGAGACAATTTCCAATGGATGTTGGGAGTGTAGGACTAGGGGGTAGAGATAGAGAGAGAGACACGATTTCTGCTGGATGGCGGGAGTGTCGGACTAAGGGGTAGAGAGAGAGAGAGAGAGAGAGACACGATTTCCACTGGATGGAGGGAGTGTAGGACTAGGGCGTAGAGAGAGAGAGAGAGACACGATTTCCACTGGATGGAGGGAGTGTAGGACTAGGGGTTAGAGAGCGAGAGAGAGAGAGAGACACGAATTCCACCGGATGGAGGGAGTGTTGGACTAGGGGGTAGAGAGAGAGAGAGAGAGAGAGACAGACCCGATTTCCATTGGATGGAGAGAGTGTAGGACTAGGGGATATAGAGAGAGAGAGAGAGACCCGATTTCCATTGGATGGAGAGAGTGTAGGTCTAGGGGGTAGAGAGAGAGAGAGAGAGATAGACGATTCCCACTGGATGGAGGGAGTGTAGGACTAGGGGGTTGAGAGAGAGGGACACGATTTCCACTGGATGGAGTGAGTGCAGGACTAGGGGATAGAGAGAGAGACACGATTTCCCTGGATGGAGGGATTGTAGGACTAGGGGATAGAGAGAGAGAGAGAGAGAGACACTATTCCCGCTGGATGGAGGGAGTGTAGGACCAGGGGGTAGAGAGAGAGAGAGAGAGACACTATTCCCGCTGGATGGAGGGAGTGTAGGACCAGGGGGTAGAGAGAGAGAGAGAGAGACACTATTCCCGCTGGATGGAGGGAGTGTGGGACCAGGGGGTAGAGAGAGAGAGAGAGAGAGAGACACGATTTCCACTGGATGGAGTGAGTGCAGGACTAGGGGGTAGAGAGAGAGAGAGAGAGAGTGAGACGATTTCTACTGGATGGAGGGAGTGTAGGACTAGGGGGTAGAGAGAGAGAGAGACATGATTTCCACTGGATGGAGAGAGTGTAATAGTAGGGTGTAGAGAGAGAGAGAGAGACACGACTTCTACTGGATGGAGTGAGTGTAGGACTAGGGGGTAGAGAGAGAGAGAGAGAGACACGATGTCCACTGGATGGAGAGAGTGTAGGACTAGAGGGTAGAGAGAGAGAGAGACACGATTTCCACTGGATGGAGGTAGTGTAGGACTAGGGGGTAGAGGGAGAGAGACACGATCTCCACTGGATGGAGGGAGTGTAGGATGTGGGGGTAGAGAGAGAGTGACACGATTTCCACTGGATGGAGGGAGTGTAGGACTAGGGTGTAGAGAGAGAGAGAGAGAGAGACATGATTTCCCCTGGATGGAGGGAGTGTAGGACTAGGGGATAGAGAGAGAGAGAGAGAGAGACACGATTTCCAGTGAATGGAGTGAGTGTAGGACTAGGGGGTAGAAAGAGAGAGAGAGGGACATGATTTCCACTATATGGAGGGAGTGTAGGACTAGGGGGTAGAGAGAGAGAGAGAGGGACATGATTTCCACTGGATGGAAGGAGTTTAGGACTAGGGGGTAGAGAGAGAGAGAGAGAGAGAGACATGATTTCCACTGGATGGAGGGAGTGTAGGACTAGGGGGTAGAGAGAGAGAGAGAGAGAGAGAGACAAGCTTTCCCCTGGATGGAAGGAGTGTAGGACTAGGGGGTAGAGAGAAAGAGAGACACGTTTTGCACTGGATGGAGGGAGTGTTGGGCAAGGGGTAGAGAGAGAGAGAGAGAGACACGATTTCCCCTGGATGGAGGGAGTGTAGGAGTAGGGGACAGAGGGAGAGTGACACGATTTCCCCTGGATGGAGGGAGTGTAGGACTAGGGGATAGAGAGAGAGACACGATTCCCAATGGATGGAGGGAGTGTAGGACTAGGGGGAAGAGAGAGAGAGACACGATTTCCACTGGATGGAGGGAGTGTAGGACTAGGGGTTAGAGAGAGAGAGAGACACGATTTCCACTGGATGGAGGGAGTGTAGGACTAGGGGGTAGAGAGAGAGAGAGATAGACACATGATTTCCACCGGATGGAGGGAGTGTAGGACTAGGGGGTAGAGAGAGGGAGAGAGACACGATTTCCCCTGGATGGAGGGAATGTCGGACTAGGGGGTAGAGAGAGAGAGAGAGACACGATTTCCCCTGGATGGAGGGAGTGTAAGACTAGGGGGTAGAGAGAGAGAGAGAGAGACGTTTTCTAATGGATGGAGGGAGTGTAGGACTAGGGGGTAGAGAGAGAGAGAGACATGATTTCCACTGGATGGCGGGAGTGTAAGACTAGGGTGTAGAGAGAGAGAGAGAGACACGATTTCTACTGGATGGAGGGAGTGTAGGACTAGGGGGTAGAGAGAGAGAGAGAGAGAGACATGATGTCCACTGGATGTAGGGAGTGTAGGACTAGTGGGTAGAGAGAGAGAGAGAGAGACATGATGTCCACTGGATGTAGGCAGTGTAGGACTAGGGGGTAGAGAGAGAGAGAGAGAGAGACATGATGTCCTCTGGATGGAGGGAGTGTAGGAATAGGGGGTAGAGAGAGAGAGACACGATTTCCACTGGATGGAGGGAGTGTAGGGCTAGGGCGTAGAGAGCGAGAGAGAGACACGATTTC